>NC_142502.1:89997500-90162500 GCF_057876585.1 Rhinolophus sinicus
GATGATTTGATGTTACATGTGCACTGAGGATGTAAGGGAACTTTTTTTAAACAGAGGATAAGGGACCAGGTGAACTGGCAAAAGAGACCAACCAGAGAAAGAAAACAAATGAGGTGACTTACAGTCCACCATTCCATCTGCTGCTTCTCAAAATCAGCTTTTGTTTTAATTTGATGTTTTTTAGCCTTAAAATAAATTCTTAGTTTTTCTTGAGCTATATTGAGTGATTTACTCTTTGTTGAGTATAATAGTTTAGACCAGAATTGAGAAAACCTTTGATGACATTTCTCAGCGTTTATGTGTGTATGTGTATATGTGTGTCTCTTGGCACACAGCATATACATATCAGATATCACATTCAGTTGCTTCCTACCGTAATCAGATCAGTCAACAGCAGATACATACTCAAAGCTGAAAGACACCAGTTCACTGGTCAAGTCACATAATCATTCAAAGCTTGGATGCAAAGTATTGAGATGATGACATTCAGTGATTAAAAAATAAACAGACTCGGAGAAAATATTGATTACTATTGCTTTGACTGCTGGTTAATGTATTAGATGATAAGGAAATTCCAAATTTATACCCCTTTTCTTATCTGTTTCAGGACTGTTTCACATATATATGTCCTGGTTTTTAAATAAATTTCCATATTTATATTTGAGATTTCATATCATTGGGCAAAATCACACTTCAAAAACAAAAACAAAACAAAAACCACAGAGATGTCTGGTTCTGGTAATGTAGCAGCAAGAGACATAATTCAGGTCCCTTATTGCTATGAATAGCCAGAAGTTTTAGATAAAATACAATTTAAAAATAGTTAACTATCTAGTTATGTTTATTGTATTGGGATAGCTTTACATACTAGACAAAAGTAGAAAGTAGAGTGTTACGAGGCAGAGGTAGGAAAAGTACAACCCAACCCAGCAAAAGTCTTGAGGTTTTACACGTAGGCTGTGAGAAACATAGTCGTAGCTCTATGCAAGGGAGAGAACTGGAAAAAACACTGTTTATAATAGTGACATGAAACTTTTTAGCTGTCATACTAGGGATGTGTAGCAAATTAAGAGTGCATGGATATTCCATTTGGGACCTTGGAAAAATGAGTCATTAAATTGGTCACAAAAGAGGAGCCCAGACTTCAGTTGGAGCAGCAATAATAGCAATAGAAGTGTGGGGAAGAAGTGACACCACCACCCCAGGAGAAGATGAGAAGTGTAACATCACTAAAACATTAATGGAAAGCAGAGCCATGAACAAACAACAGAGTCATAAGGAAACTTGCAGGTTGTAAAGATTGATTGGCCACTTCAAAGGAGAGCATCTTGGCCACCAGGCAGAACACAGAAGCCACAGAAGGACCCTGCAGGGGACAGAAGAGACCTGTGGGCTGCGAGTTTGCAAGTAGATGTCTGTAGCTCAGAGACAAATTGTTCAATAACTTGCACCCACATGGCTTTACTATATTTCCACAGTTAACTGTAGAAGCAGAGGAGGTAGTTCAAAAACAAAGGTAATCAAGTTTTTTAAATGAAAACTGGAGAGTCAGAGATCAAAAACTTGAAACCACTACCCAATAGACTGCCAGGGAGTCATTAGCAAACTAAACATCCCTGAAAACTACTAAGCCTTGAATGACAACATGAAGGGTCTCTTTCATTTTTTTTGAGATGTGTTGATGGAGTGTTTCAGCTATTGATCTGCTCAATAAGCCACAGCTTCAGTGATCTTCTAAAATTCAGTAAACTAAACTGAGTAACATAGGTGAAATAAATACGGATAGGTCATTCATCCCCAAGTCGAGAGGGCTTCATATACATCATCTCATTTTTTCTTGCTTTAAAAAACCTTACCAACTGTGGGAATTGTTATTTCTAATGTTTTCATTCTTTTTGGCACACATTTCTGCAAGTAACGTATTTATTGGAATTTCTCCTTGAAAGCTATAGAAGTGCATTCTTGAAGTTCTGTCCAGATTATTAGGCATAATCCAAGCAAATACAGAGCTAGTAAAGTAGTAAAAATAAAGAATCCAGGATTAATTCAGCAGGACATGGCTACACTTGTGATGAAGAACACTAAGATTGAAAGAGTTTGGAAGCAGTGGCTGCTAGCCCTGAGATTATGGGCAAAACAGTAATCTTTTATCTTTTTATACCTTTAACTCTAACTAAAATATAAACCTAAATTTACCTCACTGCATTATTTTTACTGGTAACATCTCTTCCTTAATACACATTTTTTAAGTGTTTTTCTTTGCATCTTATAAGGATAAAACACTGAAGATATCTGTATCATTCCTTAATTTATTATTTTTATTTCCCCGTCTATACTGCTACTTATTTCACTGACTAGAAGAGAGATTAGCTGGAGAATTTCGTTTTCCTGAAAACTGTGTAACCAATACCCATGTTTATATTCCATCCCTTTATACCGACTTCCACCACAACAAAAGCATGTATTGATGATGGGTCGAAGAATAATTGTGATTGCAAAAATGCACCTATAATCTATTGTTATCACCACACTCTTGGTGGATCTCCTTCTCATATGATGACATGGTTGAGAGGACCCACAGAACAACTCTGATGGCTTAGATGATGTACTCTAGGGCCCCAAGGCAGAGAGCTCCCCATACCAGAGCATTTATACCACAAGAGAGCTTGTAAGAAATGGGGCATTTTTGCCCTGTCCCACATCCAATAAGTAAGAATCTACATTTTAATAAGAACCCCGGTGATTCATATGTGCATTACAGTACAAAAACCACTGTTTTAGCAACACTTCCATCTACTAATCGATGTATATCATTTTTCTTGCCCTCTTTCTCTCTTTCTTCTTCCCCTCTTCTTTCTCAAGCATTTATTCTCATCTCTCAACTAACCTGAAATCTCCCCTGTTGAGTTTCTGTTTCATTTTTCTGTGCATTCGATGATAACATTATTGGGGGATGTTGAATGTTCTCTAAAGTGTACCTGTATTATGAGATAAAAGAAAAACTCTCTGCTCTAAACTCCCACATGGCTCAGTATGTCATATTATCAGATTGTTCCTTAAGAAAGCACAGAGAGTCCAACCTGAGACTGACCTGAAGAGGGGAGGAGAGGACAGATACATATCAATGATCAGTGATCCGACAATGGGTCAGAATTCAGTGGCAGGCTCTCCTCATCTGCAGTCAGAAATGAGAGGTAGGAGTTTAGGCAGGTTCAAAGTGAAGAGAACTGAGTAAAACCATGGGGAGAGTAAAAAGGGAGGAGAACAAAATTGGCAGCTCAGAGAGACACCTTATCTAAGCCTCCATCTCTTTCCTCATAGACCAGAAGTTTCTGAAATTACCTCCTTCCTTGATTCTGCTCCTACTCTCTTCCAAACAGTTCTACCAAGAGCAAGAGTGAATTCATTAACTCTCAAATGGCTTTTATCAAGTAGTTAATAAAATCCATCACCTCATCATGGCCTGAAAAGCCTGATGAGATGGAAGCCTTGTTACACCCTGACCTGCCCCCACCACTAAGTGTCAGGTCACTGCTCGGCTTTTTGTTCCTCACGCACATTGTTCTCTCAGGAATATTTAACTATGTCTTTCTGCATGAGACACCCTTTGTTGGCCACCCTCATCTCAGCATGGTAGAATTCATCCTTGATCACTTATCACAATGCCTTTCTTGATGGTCTCTCTCTTTCCTAGCATTCTATGACATTTTATGAAGAACAATTCATATCTGAAAATTAAGCTCCAAGCATGACTGTGACTATGTTATCTTGCCTACTGCTGTATTCTAGAGTCCTGAATGTGAAAACACATAGTAAGAGCTAAATAATTTTTAAAGTTATTAATGAGTACCTTCGTTAAGTTCATGCATTATCTCATTTAATATACAGCCCAGTAAGTTTGATATTAAAAGCACCATCTTATAGATAAGGAAACTGGATCTCGTAAAGATCACTTAGATAGTAAAAGCATGCTTAAAGTTCAACGCCACTGTTTTTCTAATGTCAGCATAGACTTATTCTGTATCCTAAAATCAGTCAGTCTAATCAAGGGGTGCCAGATGGAGGTGATTTGTCAAAAGTATGGATGATGAGAAGTTGGGAACTGCGTTAAATGGACTTTGGAATTACTTCATAAATCTGTTTCTTCATTTCTGAAAGTCTGTGGTCCAGTTTCAAAGGGATGTGAGCATGCAATTGACAGCTCTCTATATTCTTTAGTTTGATTTTACCTCCGAAAATAAATTCTTACCTATGTGACCTTATCTTAGAAGCTATTTTCTCAGACGTACTATGGATTGTGGTAATTTTTAACAAAATAGGAACTTTGAAGTAGGGCCTTTGTACAATGGAGAAGTAAAGAAGAATCGGGCTTCACTTGTGAACATCATTGAAGGACATATTTCTATCAAGAGTATGGAACATACGCATATAGATAACTATTCTCAGATTTCATTAATTTAATATTTTCAGTGTTTTATTCCTTTTTACTTTTGCCTTCTTTTCCATCTCTAAGTACATTTCTGTCAACATATATACATACATATTCACACACAAATATGTATGTATTTATACACATACATTTTATAATATATTATATCATACCATATCACATCACATCGTATTTTTTTTTTCCCATAGGTGGTCTTCTGACTCATGAAGCATGTGAAATTTCAAAGAGTGCAACTCCCTGGTAGAACAGTGGCTTATGTGTCATTACACGTAGTAAAATGTAGAGGGGAGGAACCTGAAGGGAAGAAGCCTCAGTTTAGGTCGGAGCAAGTACTCACCTTGCATCATTTAATCTTCACATCATCTGTACAAGATGACTAATTTTATTCCCAATATCTCTAGGAAAGCTGAGACTAGCATGGAAACACATTTTCCCAAAGTCCACATGGTCAAAAAGGAGTCAAGTGGCATTCACACACTCAGGTCAGTCTGTCCACAATATTCCACTGCCTGAAAAGAGGGCTTGGGTATATACCCTTCCAGGAGTATTCATGTTCTCCTGGGCTTTTTCTCGGCATCTATGAGTTTGCTTCTGTTTCTTTTGTTCATTTTTGGGGTGTTTTTTTTTTAGATTCTACATATAAGTGAATCATATGGTATCTGTCTTTCTCTGACTGACTTATTTCACTTAGCATAATACCCTCATGGAATACTACTCAGCCATGAAAAAGAATGAAATCATAACCATTTGCGACAAATGTGGGTAGAGCTAGAGGGTATTATGATAAGGGAGATAACAAGTCTTTATTTAATTGATCTCTGATGCCTTAGAACTAAAAACTGGATGGTGTATTTTGACATTCACTTTCTCAGAAGTTCCATTTTCAGAATTTTCTAGGTAAATGACAGATGCTGCAATTGCTCCTATAACTTTATTTCAATCTCCATTCAGTAGGTATGTGTTAAATGCCTATTCTGTCTGAGGCGTCAGTGTAAAACTGTGAAAATTCCTGCCCTCATGGAGTTTATACATTTAGTGAGATGTGGCAGTAAATAATAATAACAATAATAGTAATAGCAATAATAATTATATTAAACTATCTGAATAAATAATAAAATAAGCCAATAATGAACCAAGCTAATTTCAAGTAAAGACAAATGAGAAACACTAAAAAAAAAATATTTTAATAAAGCAAGGGTTACCATAATTAGAATAGTAAAAACAAACAAAAACAGAACAAAAAAACCTTCAAAATCATCTCTGGTAAGATGACAAATGAATGGTAGAGACTAGAATAACACCAAAAAAAATAAGCTATGATTCTGGGTAAAGAGTAAAGGACCTCAACTTGAAAGAAGTAGTGTGATTGAAACGTTTGATAATGAGACTTAAATATATCTTTCTGTCTCTCTCTCTCTCTCTCTCTCTCTTTCTCTCTCTCTCTCTCTCTCTCAGAAACACACATACACACACACACACACACACACACACACACACACACACACACAGCCAAAATCCTTCTGAAGAATGAGAAGTTTAAAGTTGGATGAGCTTGAAGGAATTTGTATTCAGTGAGGATATGAGTCTTCATCTGAGTAAAATTTTAACTGACACACAAAAAGGGATCATATGCAAAACATGTTTAATGACTACTGAATTAATAATCTATAACTTAGTATTCACTCAGAAGTAAGAGGAGGAAGCAAATAATAACAAGTATCACAGTAGAGAATCAATACTCTTTTGAAAATTAAAAAGATAATACTTTGATCATCACATTACTTTACTTGGACTGATGTGGCTCACTGATACATAATACTGAAAGGTAATAAATGTATTCTGATAGTTACAGAATGCCATCTTTCTACAAACCACCAATTTAAGTGATGGTCTAGCAAACAAAGATATTAGGAGATAGTTCAGTAACAAGAATATAGTCTATTTTCATTAAATAAGTATTGCTTAAGCATCTACTAAACAAGGGTTAATGGAGATATTTACAGATGAATATTTCTAAATCACTGTATGTAATAAAAAGGTAAAATTGGAATGGGCCCCGCCTACTTTTCTATGGCTTTCATTTATATTGGCTTTCTCACCATTTATTAATCTATACATTTCACTGTCTCTCTCCTTCACCCTCACTTCTTTTTTCTACTACTTATCCTTTACATGCACCCAAAATCTGTAACTCGGAGTTCAAGACTTTTGAAAGTGTTGCAGATAGACATCTTTTTACACAATGGACAAGGTAATTGCTGGAATTAAGTAACTTAGGAAAACATATGCATTGTTATTATTTTACATTATTATTATTATAAAAGTAGTAGTAGTGGTAGTAGTAGTATTGTTAGGCATGTAAGTTGCACACGGCAATAACAGTGTGGTATGACTATAAACCAGTTGCACAAGATTGATTCTTCCATGTGTAATTTCTTTTTACAAAAAAGATGATCATAGGTAATAGGATCATACAAAAAGTACATGTGGTAAGCTGGAATTTGTCAAGACCAAAATCAAGACAGAGCACACAAATCAACAGATATTGCGCAACATTTTCCCACCAGATCATACAGTCTCATAGTTATCTTTAAGGTTGGTTTAAAATCTAAGATTTACATCATTGCCTTTAACACTCATTTATGGTTTGATACAGAACAAGAACAACTAGTTGAGCCAAAGTTTTGCATAGAAATTGTTTCTGACTTATCCTCATTGTGAATACACAATATGCAACAGTCTCCTCCATACCTTAGAATGTCAAGGAAGATTCTAGCTGGATTAGAAAAGATACAATTAGAAAAGATTAGGAAAGATTAGGAAAGGTTCCATGTCACACATCGCTTCTGGTATACGGCAATTTCTGTCAAATAAAAACATTATGGCATGTACTCATCCACCTTATTCACAGGATCTGGCACCATGTGACGTCTGGCTCTTCCTCAAAGTCAAAATGACCATGAAATGTAAACGTTTTGAATCTATTCAGGACCTTGAGGAATCTATTCAGGACATTGAGGCAACCACGACAGTGCAACTAAAGACACTCACAAAAGAGGACTTCCAGAACTGCTTCAGAAAGTGGCAAGAATGATGGCATACATGTGTTAGAAGCGAGGGGAGTATTTTGAGGGAGGTTAATGGCAATGTGTCTTTTACTGTAATATTTCTTTTTTAAATTTAAACTTTCACCATAGGTTTTGATCACGTCTCATGCATAGAATAGTGCCTTGCGTATTGTAAGTATGTAAAAGGTATTTTTAAAGTGCAGAGGATCAAGCATGGCAGAGAGGCTGAGCCTCTCAGACTCGTGGCTGCTAAATGTAGGACCCATCAGTAATTATTGGAGCTTGCCTAAGAGCCTTTTGTAATGGAAAGAATTAGAAATTGTTGCAGAAGATCCAGCCATTGACATCTATGTAATCTTTTGTTTTGTTAGTAATTTAATCCTCATTGTCCATTTGTAAAAAGTTTTATTCTTTTTACCAATTTGAAAATTTCCAAAAGTAACAAACAATTTATCACAGGTAGGTAAAATTAGTCCCATGTTGGATTTTCAATCTTTAATCTTAAAGCTTGACAGCCATTAGTCAATTGAAATAGACAACGTTTTTTTGGAGGGGCAGAGTGGAAGAGAGGGTTGATATAATGCCTGGTGTCTGGTAGTGTAGAACAAAGAATAGAAATGGCATCATGGTTGTGCAATGCAAAAAGTCAATAATGTTCTAGACTCTTATTCCAGGTATTTGAATGCTAAGACCCAGTCTCAGACCAATAAACCAAGACTATATGCAGAAAAGTGGTAGAAAGTATCAAGTTTCTATTGGAAACTCTTGTAAGAGAATAGCATTGCTTTTGGTATTTTCTTTTTACCATCTCTCTCCCTAGCATCGACAAGTTCCCTTGGTAGATGTACTCAGACCATCACCAAGAATTTACAACTCCAAAGTCCTTCTTTGCAGTTCTGAGCTGTATAATTATTAGCTATGATCATCTAACTTCATAAGAATAAAATTAAAACAGTTTTTCATAAAAAAATCCAAAGTCCTTACTCAAGTAAATAGAAACATGAGAGCTTACTCATCTTAACATTTGGTTCATATACTTTAAAAAATTCCTCTGTACCTTTTTTTTTTTCTTTAGTCATTCATTTATATTCCTTTTTACACATTTTTTTCTGCCTTTTCTTCTGGGGAGGGGAAAGTTTTTATTAATAGAAATCTAGAATCTGGATTTCTTCAAATTAAGCCTTGAGATTTCCTTTTTAAACAATAAATCAATAAATTAACTTCTCTTCTCTGTATCCATTTTGGTTCTACTTATGTTCCTTCCCTGGGAAAATTGAGATGTAGTCACTTATGTTTGTTCTGTGTGATTCAGATGTCACTAGTCCCAACTTCACATTTAAGCAAAGAAGGAAAAGACCGTGCATTTTCTGAGTTTAGCTGATAGGAGCCCAAACTTGATAGGAGTGTCTTATGTTATGAAATGGACACAGCTTCTGTGAAACAAAAATGAGCCCTTTTGTCCTAAGCCATCTTCTAATTCATGCCCATTATGATAATGCCCTTTAATTTTCTGTTGTATGTTTCATACTTGCTATTTTGCTATGTTTACATACAATAGGTCTTATTAACTTTCCAGCTGTTTAAAGGTTTTCTTTTTGTGAGGGTTTTTTTTTGGTGTTTTTAGAAAGATGATATTGAGAAAATAGATTTTCCAATGGTTTGGCTATAAATATATCAGCAACTTTTAATGAGGAATGAAGAGAAGTAACAGGAAGACAAAATTACTGCTTTTAAAACTCAGATTACAGATTACCTTTATAAATTTTTTCCCTTAATCACAGAGGGAGTTAGAACATAAATCATTAAGTTGTAAGGATACATCTTTTCAGATTTTCACACATAGCCAAATTGTCTATGTTTCTGCGTTAATTACTTATCAATTATTTTTCACATGTTATTTAGTCTTTACCATAAACCTCTGAGTATGACTGGTCCTACCCACCCAGCCTTTAAGGAGAAAATCATGAGGCTCAGTTAGTGAATATTTATTCCAAATATAAAACTATTAAGCAGAGGAGTCAGATCTCCAGATCAGTTTTCTAAATCCAGTGCTCTCTCAACTTTTAACATGCTCTCTTCCCTTATGAATGATGTAATCCTACTACTGAGTCATTACATGATATGTAAAGAATTATATTGATTATTCTTAGACCATAACTATGAACATTTCCAGTATAACAGCACTAGAACTGTGTTCTAGAAATATTTTCTGTTTGTAAAAAATTGAGTTCCAGAAACAGTGTCTGGCTCGGGCCATGTATATGTACAAAAAATAACTTTGTACTATAAACACCCATTACTCAGTTAAAAGAGTGAAGAAAGTGGAGGTTGAGAACATGGGGTGTAGCATCACATTACATTCAAGTTTATCTCAACTCTACCAATCACTACATGTAAGATTTGAAGCAAACATACAATCCGTCTGTGCCAAAGTTTCCTCAACTGAAAAATAAGCAGTTTCTATGTCATAGAAATTTCCATGTGGACTAAACTAGTTAATCTATATAAAGTGCTTAGAACACTGCATGGCACATAATGAATGCTCGAAAAAGTTATCTGGCCAAAAACGGTGAGGATGCTGATTATGTGCTTTCAGTTAAAGAAGAAGACTTTAACCCCATTATTTGCTTGTATAACTGAAAATGAGTTCACATTTGGCTCATTGAGGTCATAACAGAACCAAATCCTCTAATCTGCTTGCTGCTATTTCACAATACTTACATGAATATGTTCTCTATCTTGAAAGGCGTCATTAATCAGATTAGTAATAACCCCAAGAAAGCTATAAAAAGAATTCATTTTTCTTTTATCCAAGAATAGCACAACCCAGATATTTTGAGCTCTGCCTCAAATAACTTCACTCAAGCAACTGTATCAGCATGAAGATGCTTTATATTTTCCTGACCTTTGTCTTCACTGTGTCTTGTGGTCCATCAGGTAATGCTTGTTAACATCGAAAAAGAAGGAGGGGCAAAATGTGTGTTTTTTTTGTTTGTTTTTGTTTTTTGTTTTTCAATAAATGCTCTATTCTGGAAAAATAAAACAAGTAAATTGTTGTTAGGAGATGCCATATGAACACATGATACAATTCACTCTACTTGGCATGGAAGAAGAAATGAGTGGAACTGATAGTTGAGAAGATAATGTTGGGGGGGGGATTCCCAAGATGTAAAATTAAATCTGTTTGTTGTTTTGTTTCATGAAACTATGAATACTTACATTCTTCCTAGTGCCTTCTCTTTTTAAATGCAATATAATGAACTGAAATTTTAGCTGTTCTCAAAATTAATCTTTCTATAACTATCTCAGTAATTTGTGGTGGGTGAAACAGGTGTTGAAGGTAGATGGCTATTTAGAACACAAAATATATAGACTATTTTTTTCACATCCTTTTCTCTTTACTCTTGAGGAGACATTCACAGATTAGATATTTAAGGATATTGTATTTACCAAAAAAATGCTAGAGACGAAATGTTGGATAAATAAGTATTTATAGTATACCAATTTATAGGAGATAAATCCCATTTTTTTAATGCAGTTCTAAGGCGTGATTTCAGAAACAAAATGATTTAAATCTATACTTTAAAAAACTTTATTTACTCATCTATTTATTATCTGTCTACATCATCTATCCATTTACCAGTCAAGGGGATTAAATATGGATTTATAATCATAGCCACTTTTTCCTAGTTTTACAGAGAAGAACAGGAGAAAAAACAAGAGAAATTGCACAGAGGATAGCAGAATGTTATCTTGTTCGTGGTGCTTGCAAGACTTCATGTAATGCGTGGGAATATGTATACAATTACTGCAATGTTGAGCCCTGCTGTGTTATGCGGGAATACCTAAAGCCAATCACTAAATACAGCACGACTGAAGCTTATAGAGATGTAAATTATAATTCTACTACACTATACAACACTACATTGAACTAATATTGCTAATAAAAAAAGAACTTTCTACTTTCTATAAATCTATTTTCATATGAGTGTCCTCTAGCCTTCTGAATTACACAACTATATCATGGCAACTAGTGAGTTCAATGTTGAGTTAGTACAGGAGAAATAAAGGAGAGTAATAAATAGCCTTTATTAAATTGGCAGAAGTTCTCTTCTTTTTTTATTGAGTTTGCTTTATATAATTTTTTTTTATTAGTTTCAGGTGCACAAAACAATGTAATAGTTCTTTTCTATCCACATGACAAATACCCTCCATCCTTAGTAATTCCCTCTACTTCTGGCCTATTTATTTGCCTTATGCTGTAGCCTAGTTATTTTCATATGACCTTGTAGGTATCAACTGTCAATCATGGTTTATGATATCTTTCTATAGTTTCAGCAAAAATGTGCTTGGATCTTGGACACAAATTTATATACATCTTAATCACATAATAAGACAGTATTGATAATGTGAGAAAGATCAATCAAACAAAACTTAACAGGGAGTAAAATGTGATGAAATAAAAAGCAAGTTAAAAACATTTTAAAAGTTGTTTTTTTTCCTAATGATAAAATAATAAGAAAATTTGGAAGAATATAGAAATGTCCAAAAAAAAAGTCATTTCTAATTCTACCATCTAGAGGTATTAATAATTACCATAATCAATTCTGAGCATAGGTAGCCAATCCAAGAGTCTTCTCTCTTGGTCTTTAAGAATTTTACTTAACTCTTTCATCTCATAATTTAATACTTAATGTTTTTGTACTTGTCCCTGCTTTCAACGAACTCATTGTATTTCCAGTTTTCCATGTTAATTTTATCATAATACTGAATTAATGTTAACATAAACTTTCTTATGCATTATAAAGCTTTCCATCAGTAAATAGTAAATGCTTAATATTCAGAATTTAAACTGTCCACTGAGTGTTTTTTATTTTTTATTATTATTATTATTATTATTATTATTATTATTATTTTAACCTATAGCTAAAGCACAGATCTGGACAATATAAAAACTTAGGTCAGAGTTCTGATTTAGAGGAAATTAAAGAAGTTTGGTGAATTAGGGGTATAAGAGGGAAGGATAATTCCAAGTTTAGTTTCCTTACTTGAAAAAAATTGCTAAACAACACAAGCATTCATTAGGAAATACAATAAGAGGTACAGATTTGAAAGGAACGTTTAGGATATGTTGAGTTTAGATTTCTCTGCTGTACACCTGAGTGAAACACAGCAAAGAAAAATGTGTTTCAAATATAGATTTGAGGAGCCATTCACTGAAGCGATGAGATAAAATCACCCAATGGAAGACTACAGATTGAGAGGGGATAAAACGTCTAAAATCCCAAGAAATAACATTTAAAGTATGTTAAGCACAATTAGACTCTCCAAAGGAGGGTAAGAAGCAGCAGCTACCCAATGAGAGTTCATTCCCAATCTTCGTGTCTTTCCAGATGAGGTCCCAGACGAAGAAAAGAGACAACCCATTCCCACTCTGCTTTGTGTTCATTTTGACCCACAGAATCGATGAGCATAGTAAAATGGATTTTGCTTTAAGTGGTCAAGTTTCTGGATAATTTGTTGCACAAGAATGTTAACCAGAAGTGTGTATAATTTCCAAACTACAAAAGTTAAGAGAAAAAAAAGAAATAATACATAATGAATCATAGGCAGGACTTCTGAAATGGTGAAGTAAAAAACTCCAAATATCTGCTGCTTCATAAAGCAATAAAAAACTGGGAAGAAATTACTAAAATTAACTTTTTAAGAGCTCTGTAAATTAACCACATTCTTGCAAAAATCCAAGGAGCATTTATTCCAGAAGAAAATGCTGAATTTCAGCAGAAACAGCTAGCTTTGCATTATTACTGTCCAATGCCCCTCCCCGCCACCAAGCTCTCCAGTAGCCTTGAAAATCAACAGCCTCCCAACCATAGTAGCTGTGAATACATAATGAATATCTACTACTTAATAATAAAAACCACAAAACCCAATTATAAAATATTATAGTAAGTGAAAGTAGCCAGTCACAAATAGTCACATATTTTATTATTGCATTTATATGAAATATCAAGACAGTGGTTGGGAAAAAAGATAGATGTATTCAAAAGCTAGAAGAAGACAACTTACAGAGATTTTCAAAAATTGATATAACTTTCAAATGTTTAAGGAAACCACAGAAGAGAGTGTAAGTGATCTAAATCTACATTTCTTATATTGGAAACCAAAATATATACTCTGGTTATCAAGCAAAAACAAAATATAAAGTAAACAAATAGATTCTAATGTTAATAGTAACCAGAAAACTTGACACTAGGGAAATAGAGAGAAATTATTTCAATTCTTACAAGTTTTTCTTTTTCAATATTTATTGTGTGCATACATTACTGTGGTGAAAATTTAAAGTAAATGAAGACTAATTTGGACTTTTCTAGGACAAAGCAAAACTCCATAAATACTCAAATTGTATCTGAAAAAAGGTGATAAAATTTAGTGACAAAAGTGAAGCTTAATATCTGTACTTTGGTAAATGAATAATTTGGGGAAACTAATAGAATTACTGGCTATATAAGTGAATATTTGGGATATATGGACATATTGATTAATTTACACACCAGATTAGTTACTAGAATATATTCTGAAAAGCAACCAGGAGTTTAACTGACATGCTAATGATCAGTTGTTTTACATCTAAAATGGTAAATTAATATTTCTTGTGAACTACCCCCATACATGCCCCTTTGTGTTGATGTTTTCTTTCTGCATTGTTTTAATATATATTGTGCGTTGATGTTTAATTGATTACCATTGACAGGAGGATACCATGTTACAGCTATCTTCTATATAAAGCTCAATTAAGTGTTTTCAATTTGGGTAATTCTGCCCACAGCCCTAGTCAATGGAGCAGAGTTAAGTACACAAAAATAAAACAATTTCCGGATAAACAGTCTTTCTTTCATTAGAAAACTATAAATAGTAAATGTCTCTTGGCTTTTTGGAACGTGTTCTAGTCTCGAGATTTTGTTACCAAATCTTTCAGCAGCTTCTTTCTACAGAATGAAGATCTTTTATTATCTCCTCCATTTTCTGTGTTATGTGAATTTCATTCTACCAGGTAAAAGATGTTTTTGGGTGTTTGTATGCAGCATATAGGTTCTAGTTAAAAATAGAAATACTCGATTATGAATTGGAAAATGCAAGTTCTTAACAAAATCTTTTCAATTAAAAATGTCTCTTGATTATGTTGAATCTTTCCTCATTTGGAATAGTGTTATACTAATGTATTTTACTTACCTCATTATAAAAATTAATATGCAGATAAGATGAGTTGATCCTTTGTCTTTTTTGGGCCTTGATTTTTTAGATATGTAAATTATTTTAAAAATCATAATTTATTAAATATATTTATAAGATTCAGAAATGAAGGCTTCACAATAAATTTTGCCACAGGGAAGATGAATGGACAACAGTATATATCTCTCAAGATATCAATAAGAAAATCTATAAGATGATTTAGGAATACAGGGACAAGTAACGACATAATACCTCAAAAATTCTTGTTGAATTAGTTAATGCATTAGTATACGAATATAGCAATAGCTTTATAAATCAATCAAAATAAATTATAAAGAAATATACGGCAATCAATCCCTTGGTTGTGATAATATGATATTCTTGATAGGCATAGCCTCTGAGGAAATCCAGAGTCTCTAACAATAACATGTAAATTTATACACAAAAGTGTTCTAATTTGGCCCTAGAGTTGAAAATTCAAGAGATGCAACATGTATTAGAAACAGAACTGAATTCAAACATAGAAGACCTAGATTTTATTTCTAGCCCCCTGCAATAGCTTATGAACTTTGCCACTCAGAGAATTTGTGAAATCACAAATTAATTTCCGTAACAAAGAAAAACAACAACAAAGAGAATACAAGCAGAATCAATAACAACCACAATTAAAAGAATAAAAACTCTAATATAAAATTTTGTGCTTGTTAATTATATGCACCTCAAACTGTCATTATGATTTAGTGAAACAATATATTGGAAAGTAGACCTACAAACTGAAAATTAGTCTATCAATTTAAGTACTATTATTATTATGGTCATAGCTGTTGTCATAGTTATTGGTAATAATGAAAAAGGCCTGAATAAGCGAGGACCTTAAATATGATCAGGGAAGGTGTGATGGGGCACATGTTTCTGGTGTGTCAATCAATAATCCTCTAATATTGAGTGCTTAGTGATCTACTGAGCAAAATGCTAAACACTGAGAAAACAGAGAAATAAAAGGCAATAATCTGTAAGCATACTTACAAGCTAGCTAAACTCAGATAAGTCAGTGAACTTTGTTGATTTAGAAGGTCTATATAAGTATGTTTTAAAAGTAAGAATAGTGAAGTTATGGCAATGGTGGAGGTTTGGGAAAATGTTCTGAATTCTCTGATAAAAAATTTAAAAAGAACTTTGAAATTGGGGTTAAGTCATTTGTATTTAGATGTTAGAAAGTGAGAGAAAGAAAGAAAAGACAAGAAGTAAATATGAATGTCCAGTATGTTACAAACCCTTTTTCATACTTTTCATGTAGATATTTCATATGAATGTCTAGATAACATTATTGCTTCTTTTTATAGAAGAGAAAAGTGACATCAAAGGAGATAGTTTTTCAAGTTCACACCTATATGACTATGTATGATATGTTGAATACAAATCCAGGCTTTTCATATCCCAGCATATTTGTTCTTTATATTTCATGATGCTTCCTATAGAAATCACTGAGGTTAAAGAAAAGGCTTAATAGAGAATCTGGTCAAAAGCAGAACGGTCACATGGGAAGATGGTTGCACTTCAGATGTGTAGGGTCTGTACCACCAAACTCTACATTTTCTGAGCATTGCAGAAAACTTTTAAATAAAGCTTTGTGGACACTATGAATATGACCACAATCTTTCCTTACCTTTTGTCATTCAAACAGGTGCTAAGTTATAATACCTACTGCAATAGACAGAATGGTCTATATTTGGACTTTGATGGACAAAAAGTAAAATAAAATAACCAGAAAGGGTAATACAAGGTGTTAGAATGGGTGCTTCCAAAGTAGTTCATAGAGTAACACATATCTGTTGCACAATGGTGTGATTTGGCTATTGGTAAAATCTTAAAGTCACAAAAGAAGCAATGAAAGGTATTGAATCTACATGGATACTTAATGATGATGTGACATGAGTGTTTGGTCCATACAGAATGATAGCATGCTGAAGAGACCAGCAGTAGAAAATTGATAGAGATCAATGCTGATGATGGTGAAAACATAAAGGAATGGGCTATATTTTAGGGAAATACAAAAATAAAATAATCTCGTAGTGATAGTAAAAACAGTGTACTATAGTGGCTTGTAAAGTGAGCTTGCCATCAAATAGAACAGGGTTTATATTAAGGATCCGGGGCTGCTTTGTAGTTGTAGAGAAAGCCCTATAAATAGTTCTCTTACGTGTACCATGGATGGTAATATCATTAATTTCATAAGCTTGTGCAAAATTAAAATAGATAATGTAAATAAAGTGCTTATCACACTGAATATCATGTTGCAATGTTTCAAAACATGGAAGAACAGGAATAGGACTAGAAAAAAAAGGAGAGGAGAGAAGAGGGAGTAGGAGAGGTGAAGGAATATAAGGCGGTGTCCAGGTGTAAGATGTAGTGGTGTCCAGTTCTTAAAATGTCTCAGAATGGGACATAGATACCAAATGGCAGAAACATGGTGGCTTCAGCAGCTTTATGATATATTGCACGGTGAATTGGAGGCTGAGTCTAAAACAATGAAGGAGAAACATTCACCTGTGTTGAAATGCTGGCAAGAAGACAGTATCGGTCCTGATGCTCTAGGTTTTAGTAAATTTAAAATTAAGGTGGATCAGTCACCAAGATAATTTGGTTACTTGAGAAATATGGTAAAATTTGGGAGAAAAGCACCTCTCATAAAAATAGATACCTTCTTCAAATTGGCCAGGATTTTTTGATTTGCTGAATAACTTTCCAGCAAATCCAGAAAGATGCTCTATGACAAATAAACACCACATTACTCTTGTGGCAATGGTTAGTTTGTATTCATTAATTTGTATTAGTTAAGGTAATTTACAATTTAAGTTCTTTCTATATTTTAATCCACCTGACTTAAAGAATTATACCTTTCTCAATTTGTAAACCCTTTAAATCTCCTTGAATAAGCTAAGAAACAAGTATTAAAATTTTAGAACCAGTTATGACCTTTATGTGTTAGTACTGTTAATTGATATGAAGTCTCTTCAGTAGTAGAGATCAATATAACCCTTGCCAAATTGACAGTGTAATGGTTAGCACTCTGGACTCTGAAACAAAGATTTAATTCTGAGATCTGAATAAGAGATGGATAAGAGATGGAAAACAGAAAGTGATATTAAATTCTCAGACATCATCCACATTTAAGTTAGTTTGTATTCAAAGTCAAGGAATCTGACCAATAATCCCAAATAGAAGGGCTAGAATTATTTTATTAAAACTTGCCTGCAGTAAACTTTTTCTACATTCAGTTTGCAGCCCAGAAAACCATTTATTAAGCTCATATAGAGAGCATATTATCAAGTATTTATCACTGATGTTTTTCATACATGTAAGCATATTTATTTTAATAGAATCCCATCATATAAATTGTCATTCACAAAACACTCAACTTACATTTTTCACACCTTCACATTCCTCTGTAGACATAAAATAATTACGGCTCCCAGACACAGCCAGGTCTACCTTAAGCAGTATCTAATTTGAGGCAATATCCAGATATCTACTGGGTGCTTGGCATGTGTCAATGTCCAACTTTTTCAATGTAGGGGCCATGGATTAAATATTTAAAGTGTGGATTCTGAACTTGGAACAATTTAAGACTGAATCCTGGGTTAAGCATGTATTAGTTTTGCAAACTTGGGCAAATTATTTGGTCACTTAAAGCTTTAGGTTTTTATCAGAATACATCTACCTCAAAGTTTTATGACAGTTAAATGAGATAATGTATGCAAAGTATTTAAACAATACCTGACACATAGGTTTTCAATGAATGAAAACTATTTTCATTATTTGTTTTTAGACCCAAACATAACATACTCTCTTTCAACTCTTAGATGAAAATCATACTACTTTTTCTGCCTGGTTCAGGTTCCTTTTACATTCTCCCTGTTCATTTGAATAACTCTTACTTATTTTTTTTTCTTTTATTTTTTTAATTTATTTTTTAAATTTATTGGGGTGACAATTGTTAGTAAAATTACATAGATTTCAGGTGTACAATTCTGTATTACATCATCTATAAATCCCATTGTGTGTTCACCACCCAGAGTCAGTTCTCCTTCCATCACCATATATTTGACCCCCTTACCCTCATCTCCCACCCCCCACCCCCCTTACCCTCTTCTTACTTATTTTTTAAGGTTTACATGTTCATATCACTCTTCCATGATACCACATCATGACGATAAGTAAGCACTCATCTATTCACACATTGGACCCAATATATCTCACAGTACTTATTAATCTATCTTTTTATTCATGTTTGTATATTTACCTCTTTGCCTCAATGTTTTATTTTATCTCCAGAATAAAGCCCATTGCCTGGTATAATAGTTGTACTCAATAATGGTTTAATTTTAATTATAGTCCTTTGTTCACTATTAATTAATAACAGTTCTTGATCTGTGAAAAACTATTGCATTCCAAACACTATTGTAAACATTTTTACATAATAACTCATTATGTTTCACAATGACTCTTTGTAGATACTATTGCCTCCATTATACAAATGAGGCATCTAAGGCTCATAGAAATTAAGCAGCTTGCCCAAAGTTACATAGCCTGCAAATGACAGAATTAAAACTCAAACTCAAAGTCCGTAACTATGAACCCATCTTCAGTCTGCAGTTAGAAAAAACTATCAATCTATACCATAAAAGATTTTGGGGGGAAAATTAATTGTTTGCTCCTCCAGATGTTAAAACACACTATAAAATTAGGGTAGTCTGTTTCACAGAGTAACCTCATGTTAAACCACACTATGAAATGATAATAGTGTTTTTTTTTCATATAATCCCTACTGAGAATAATAGAATAGATAGACTTTAAAAAAAAAAGAAAAACACTTAAAGGTATTGCAGAGTTAACAGGTTAATTAAAAGTTACAGAGAAAAGATCTGGTTGAGATCGACCTTTGAGGCAATTCTACCTACAAGCATCTGCCTATTCTTGGAGAGGCAGGTGAGAAGTTCAATAACATTAATCTAATAGCCTTATGCTACTACAAAAAAAACTTGTAATTCAGGGGACAAAACTTGTAATTCAGAGCCTGAGAAGGAAGGAGAACTATAGAAAAACTGGCATGTTTTGGATGAGGATTCCCAAAATCTACAAACTAGGTCTAAGTTAATATTACATTAGTCTCGCACCCTCCACTCCCCTCCAGAGACTGATGCCTATTTTCAAATTATTTCAAATTCTATAAGTGGTTTAAGGTCATCCAAGAATGTTGGATAGTGCTTGTAGCCACTAGCAAATAACAATAATAAATTATTTCTAGAGAAAGATAATATCATTCTAGGCCTCAAGTTATTTCCTCAATTTTTCATTAATAATGTATGTGATGAAAAAAATCAGGAATAAATAGAAACAATACTATCCTATCAAAAATTAAGAAAACAACACATTAAATAACAGATTAACAAGGGATCCAGATAATGAAGTTATCACACACAAACCTTAAAATAACTATTTTTAATGTGTTTTAGTAAACAAAAACAAGACTTAAAACCTGGCATAAAAGTGATAACTATAACAAAAATAAATAAATAAATAAATAAATAAAATCCCAGAACTGGAAAATAAAGCAAAATTAAGTATATACTGAGTGTATTAAGCATTAGTTTATGCATAATTGGCAAGCTATTTAATAAAGATGAAAGATAAATGGATTATCAGGAATGAAATAGGGAAGAGTTAAAGATTGGAAAATAAGAAATCAGGGAGGGAGGGAAGAATGAAAGAAGGAAGGAGGAAAGGAAGAAAAGAAGGAAAAACAGTAAGTTGCTTAAAAATAATAATAAAACAAAGCAAAAGTTGAAGAAACAACAGATCACTCTCAAAACATCAAATACTATATTGGGAGCTGACTTCTCAAAGACAGCAAAGAGGCAGTCAGAAGACAATGCAACTGTGTCTTCAGAGTCCTGAAAGAAAATAGCAACCCTCTATAATTCTGTATTAAATAAAACTACTCTCCAGGAATGAAGGTAACATAAAGATATTTTCAGTCAAACCAAAACAGAGAATTCAACATCAGCACTGCTGTATTAAGGGAAATTCTTAAAAGCATTGTTTCAGAAAGATAATTATCTTCTCACATGGAAACTCACAGTTACACACAAAAAGGCAATGACATTTTTTTTTTTTAATTTAAGTTTATTGGGGTGACAGTTGTCAGTAAATTTACCGAGGTTTCAGGTGGACAATTCTGTAATACATCATCTATATATTACATTGTGTGTTCACCACCCATAGTCAGTTCTCCTTCCATCACCATATATTTGATCCCTTTTACCCTCATCTCCCACCCAACCCCCCACTCCCATCCCCTGGTAACCACAAAACTATTGTCTGTATCTATGAGTTTTTGTTTCTTCATTTGTTTGTCTTGTTCTTCTGTTGTTTTCACAATGACTTTTGATAACACTTTGCTAAATTGAAATCTCTAACATGAACAGTAAGAGAATATTAAAAAAAGAGATGCTTCTAACTCATTTTGGAAGATAAACATTACCTGGTGGTAAAACTGATATGAGTATTTCAAAAAAACAAAAAGACCAACCTTTCTCATGCAAAAATTTAAAAAAAAAAATCAAATCAAAATCCATAAATATTTGTAAGGTTAGTATACAATCAATGTTAGCACATGAACAAATTAGAGGAGAAAATTTATATGATCAAGTCAATAGATAATTATCAAGTAAATTTATTATTTCTTTAGAAAGTCTCAGCAAATAATAAGTTCATGTATATAAAGAAGCTTATCTACAAAAAGAAAAAAAAATCCCACAATAAACATCCTATTAAATGGCAACATAATGAAAATTGATCCTTTGAGATCAGAAATAAAATGAGTGCCTTGTACTGTGAATTTCAGTGAATGTTGCAAAAGAGTCCCAGCCAATGCATTAAGAAAATAATGTTACAAGTTTTATAAAGATTTGAATAGAACACAAAGACTGTTATTCCATTTCCATGATGGTATATGTAGAAAAAGCAAAGCAATCCTCAGATATATTAAAATAATTAATGAGTGAGTTTAGCAAGATTGTTGGATTCAAAAAATCAATTAGACTTTTATATATTAGTTACTGTAAGAAAATTGTGTTATACGTTCAACACCATTGAGAAGGGTATTAAAATTGTCAACTGCAAAAGAAAAATTCTAAATAAATATTGATAGGACCTTACACAGAAAGCTAAAAAAAATATTGAGAAATAAAGGAAGATCTAAATTCAAGGAAGAATATGCTATATTAATGGATTAGAAGATTCATTGTTGTAAATCTATCACTATTTTTCAACTTAATTTGTAGTTAATGTAATCTTAATGGAATCCACATCACATTCCAAAAGAAATTTTTCCATTTGTTTTGTTTTGTGAAAACTGACAGTGATTTTGAAATTTGTATGGGAATCTAAAGCCTTAAATAATAATCAAGATATTATTGTCAAGAGAAAACTAAGGTGGGAAGAACTGATCAACAAGAAAGTGTTGTATTGGAGAGAAAAATATATCAGTGGAGCAAAACAGAGAATCCGGAAAAACACCCACACACATATAGACACTTGAATAATAATAATGATGGTATTGCGAACAGTGGGGAAAATAAACTTTTCAGTAAGTAGGACTGCTTTCATTGCATATTTGAGGAAAAAATAAAATTTGATCTCTCTCTCTTACCATAGCCAAACTCAATTCCAAGTGGACTATAGATGTAAGTATGAAAGGCAAAATAATAAATCACACAAGTTAATATAGAATAATGTATTAATAACTTAGGCAGACATAGAGTAATATTTCTTAATCAGTAAAAAACAACAGTATTGGCTACATTAAAATGAGAAATGTTTTTAAATCAGAAACATCATTGAGTAAAATGGAAAGTTCTAAAATATATTGACAAAAATATTTGAATATATTTAACATAGAAAGGACACATAATATAGAATATATAAAGAACTTATACAAATCAATATTTTTAAAAAGATAGACAAACCAGCAGAAAAATGGTCAAAGATTGATTACTTTCTAAAAATTGGGTATCTAGTAAGTCAATAAACATACTAAAATATGTTATAATATACAAAGAACTCTTAAAACTCAGCAATAAGAAAATAAAAAACCCAGTTTTATTTTCTTATCTTTATTTAAGATCCAAAGATCTTAACAGACACGTCACAAACAAGATACACGGACAGCAAGTAAGCACATGAAAGGATGCTCCACATTACATGTCATCAGAAAAATACAAATTAAAACAACAGTAAGATACCACTTCATATTTATTAGAATGGCCAAAGTCCAGAATACTGATAACACCAAACTCTGGTGAGGATATGGAGCAACAGGAACTCACATACATTGCTGGTGGAATTGTAAAATGGTACAGTCAATACGAAACACAGTTTGGCAGTTTCTTACGAAACTAAGCATACTGTTATCACATGATCCAGCAATTGTGTTCCTTGTTATTTACCCAAAGGAGCTGAAAGTTTATGTCCACACAAAAAACACACATGGATATTTATAGAACTTTTACTCATAATTTTCAAAACTTGGAAGTATCCAAGATACCCTTTAGTATGTGAATGGATAAATGAACTGTGGTACATATAGACAATGCAATATTATTCAGTGCTAAAAAGATATAAGCAATGAAGCCATGAAAAGACATGTGGAAACCGTAAATGCATATTAAGAAATTGAAAAAATACTAATCTGAAAAGTATTGTACAATTCCAACTATATGACATTCTTTGAGAGGCAAACTATGAAGATAATAAAAAAGTTAATGGTTGCCTGATAGTTTGGGAGAAAAATGAATAGGTAGAACCCAGAAGATTTTTAGGGCAGTAAAAATACTCTACGATATACATGTCATTATATAGTTGCAAACCTGTAGAATGTACAACATCAAGAGTGAACCATGGACTTTGAATAATTGTGATGTGTCAATGTAGGTTCATCCTTGGTAAAATAAAAAATATATATATATAAGTACCTGTCTGGTGAATGATGTTGGTAAGGTGGAATGTATGGAAGCAGGAGATATATGGGAAATCTCTGTACCTGTCTTTCAATTTTGTTGTACAGTTAAAACTGCTATAAAAAATCAAACATTTATTTAAAAAATAAAAGCTATTATGAATTCATGAGCAATAAAAACATATACCAATAACATAATAAGCAAAGTATATAAACAATTAAATAAAGAAAAAATGAAAAACAGTTCAAAACAACCAAAGCCATAAAAATTAAAATTGAATGGA
The DNA here is from genome assembly GCF_057876585.1 of Rhinolophus sinicus. Lineage (NCBI taxonomy): Eukaryota > Metazoa > Chordata > Mammalia > Chiroptera > Rhinolophidae > Rhinolophus > Rhinolophus sinicus. The sequence goes on from NC_142502.1 coordinate 90,021,555, forward strand.
TACCATTTTATTTGGGGGCAAAATTTACACACATTGTTGGTGGCAGTATATAAGTTAAGCACCCTAGAATCTATCTCTTTCACAGCTGCCTAAATATGTGTCATGTAAACATTAAAATATATAAACACAAATTTTAAATATGACCTAGCTGAAAGAGTGAATAAATTGTCACTTGTAATTTCAAGGGACTATTTTGTAGCTTTATAAAATGTTCAATTTTCTTGAAAAGAGTAATATATGACATAAAATTTAATCATATATTAATTAAAAACAAATTTAAATTTTATATATGTGGTAATATGTAATATTTTTAATATATTTTTTTATATTTTCTAAATTGGTGACAATGTACACATGGTAGTTTTGATAATAAGAAATAATATGTTCTTAAATGAGAGATCAGTAATTTCAGTTACTCTTCTTTTACTGTAGCCACATGCAGCTTGTTGGATCCTGATCAGTGCTCAAAATCTTTTGGTCGCTGTAGGAGACAGTGTCGAAGAGAAGAAAAGCAAATTAATATATGTTTCTCACCAAGTAAGATTTGCTGCATTGAGAGGGCGTACGAAGAAGATTAATCTTGGAAAGGAAGATGTACTTCTGACCAAAGAAGTCATATGTGCACTGTGCAGAGAAATATAGAAATTTATAACTTATGTAATAAATAAACACATAAGTCAATGTTGAATCTTATTTTGTAGGTGCTAGTTATGTATTCAGTGGAATGAAGTAGCACCTTTCTTATGTTCTCCAAGGTAGAGGTTTTGGTGGAGACATATATGATGCTAATTTCCTATCGTATGGATACCATGTTTACTTCAATTTAGGACCACTTTTGATCTGTCGTGGTTCACCTAAACTTACACAATTGAACATTTCCCAACTTAACCATGACCTCATTAGAAATTTGATTCATGAAAATTAATACCTATAGGCTTATCAATTGTCTAAATGTCATCACCATGTTTTTGATGTTAAGTGACAGGACACTAAGTATGAAATGAATGCATAAGTTACAGCAGATGGAGATACTCATTGGCTTTTTCTTTCTTCTCTTAAGATTCTGCTCATTCAAAAAGGCATGTTAATTGAACACTATCGAATACTAATATTATTAAACTGGGTTTAAATGCAATGTGAACTTTGGCTAAAGAATTTAGACTCATGAAACATTAGCTCAGCATTTTCTTAGTTATGGATGGGACAGGAAAATGTATAAAACACCTGATTTCAGCTTCAATATAAGCACCAAACAGAACAAATAGTCTCTGCAATGTTAAAGTTGGGGAAAAAAACACAGAGACTAGAATTTATTTTCCAGCTAAAAAGAAGGATAAATCGATCCTTTATCAATATTTTACCAGGTTCCCTAACATATTTGTTAGTTATCATGTTCTTTAAAACTAACTACTAGTCCATGATCATTGCATTTTTTTTTTTTTTTTTTTACTTGGAAATCTGGTGAAACTAGTGAAATTTCTACTTAAATGTCTTGGACCAGGACAGGTATCATATTGCCACGGGGGATATAAGTGATGTGTACCTCAAAAACAATATTTAATTCATGTAGAATGCACAAACAAGGAGAGTAGCCAAAATCTGTACTTCTGTAGGGTCAAGAATCAGATATGAGGAACACATTTAAGGGTCTGAGAAAAGAAGAAAGAAATGCATGGAGAGTTCCAGGGATAATTAATAAATTGAAAAAGTTTAATGCAATAACATAAGGCAAAATAATTCAAGATTTACACTAAAACTCTGAGGAAAGAGATTTTGGAGGTGGTGGCAGCAATGTAGTAGCTTAAAGTAAAGCAACTAAGTAGTAAAACCAAAACTCATGGAAAAGTTTACAACAAACTAGGTGACAAGATATCCCCATATACCTTATATATAAGGTTGGTGCAAAAGTAATTGCGGTTTAAAAGGTTGAAAATAATTGCAAAAACCGCAGAGAAAAAACACACAAAGAGTTTAAAGGCCTTTGTGTAATCTGTATCTGTGAAACTAGATGAAGAAAAGCGGCCTTTTGATGGATATGAGAATAGAAGATCTCCATAGTGCCAACAGCATTTATTGGGAAGGATAGATAGCATGCCAATTTGATGACAGCAACTGTACTGGAAGGGATTTTCCAATCTAATAGTGGGTAAGTGAAGTGATAATTGGCAATGATTAGCAGGGCTAAGGAAGTCTCAACTGCTGAAACTGACCAAACAGGGCTCATTTTAAGAAAAAAACAACAACAACCTGCCAGGACTGGGAAAAAAATTGCCAGGACTAAGAAAATGAGAAAAGGGATACTGAATGTTTGCTCAGGCCTACTGTCAGTGACAGCTCCATGTTCACAATCTGCATTTCTTAAGATCCCAATGTAGTGCGTTAATTAGGGACAAAGAACAATGTACAAAACACCCAGTCCTAGAGCTCTAACCCAGGTATTGGCAGAATCATATGCAGCTCACTGTATTATACTCCATTGTGCTATGGCCCTTCCACAGCTAGATTTCAAGTAAATTATAAGGGTTTAGGAAGTATTATATCCTTTTCCTTTCTCTCTCCTCAAACCTATAATAGGGTTGTAGCCATAGAAGAAATCAATCAATAAATGCTGGAAAATAATGAAACATTTACCCTAGATATTACCTGTCTTAAGCATACAACATTTTATTTGAAATTTTATGGTTTTGAATTGATTTCAGTGCTGAGCTGAAAAACTCAGGTTTCTGAAAGAAAGCATGTCTAGTTTTAATACTAGAGAATTTACTATTGACTCAGGCAATCTTGGACAAGTTACTAAACTATCTGTCAGCTTCCTAATCTATAAATAGTAATGATAATATAATGTTATCATTAAATAAATACTAATAAAGCTATGATCTATGTTATTTCAGTCCTCCAAATGGGAATTTTAATCTTTACCCATAAATCTCCCAACTATTGATGGTGGTCTTAATATACAGTTCATAGATAGCAGCACATTAAAATCTTCTGTTTTCTCTTAATTTCTGTCATTCTGACACTCCAAGGAGACTTCCTCTCCATTGTAGTGAGGGTAGGTAGAATGAAAAATAATCAAATTCTTGATTCATTTTGAAGATAGAACCAAAAGAATTGCTGGAGACAGAAAGTGAGGACGTGACTTGCATTCTTGCAAGCCAGAGATGACCTAACGGTTTTTGTTCAGGTAATTGTAAAATAGTGTTGCCATTAAGTGAGTAGGGAAAACTGTGGGAAGTACAAATTTAGCAAGAATGTGCATGTCAGGAGCTCAGTTTGGGCATGTTAGATTAGATATTTAATTGGCAATGTCAAATAGACATTTGGATGTTTGTCTAAAGTCCAGGAAAAAGGCTTCAGGCTGAAGATTAAAAGCTTGGAATTGTCAAGTTCTAGATGCCATTTAAAGCCATGAAACTGATGAGATCTCCATGGAAATGAGCATAGATAAAACTTTTTAGGATTAACCCTTATATCCCTGGAGATAGCAAAATTTGGAGATAGATGAGATAAGAAAATAATATAAGAGAAAACAAGAATTGACCAGAAAGTTAAGAAACAATTAAATAATGAGGTATGCTGAAACCACACTTAAAAGTATGTATCAACTATTGCTAATAAGCCAAGTAAAATAGACAAAGAACTGACCAATAAATTAACATGTGAAAATGTTTGAAGACCATCACTAGAGCATTTCAGAAGAGTGGGATGAGCAAAAACCTGGTTCAAGAGAGAATTAAAGGATGGAAATTTAAGAGACATTATAGATAATTATTTTGAAGAGCTTGGCAATAAATGGAACAAAAGACACGATGTGGTAGCTAGAGGTCAAGAGAGATTGTTTTCAATATTTGTAATTAGAAAATTAAAACATTTTTAAACAATAAAAAAAGATCTAGTGGAGAAGAAAGAATTGATCGTTAAGTAGGCAAAAAGGATAAATCTAAAGCAACAATGAAATGTCATCCTTTACTGGGTTCATGGGATCTCAGAGTTCATTCAGCACATAGGATAGAACTGAGGTAATTCCCACTGGTAAACCTGGAGCATAGTAATTATGGAAGTTGATGAAGTTCCAGAATTTTCCAGTGAAGTAGAAAGCCAGGTCTTGAGCTGAAATTTAGAAGCTGGGAAAAGCTTCTGTTGGTTTCAGAGGTGAGAAGAAAGCAAGAAATAATCTACTAAAAGAGTAGAAAAATAAAGGAACCAAGAAATGTAATATGATTGCCAGAGAGAACTAAGCACTTCCTGAAATTAATGGCAGTGGATTTATAGTGAAAACAGTCTGTGTGTTTTTGTTGTTTTCTCCCATCAATGTACTCATTTGTAGGAGTACATACATGGTGTAAACTGAATCCAGATCATTGTCAGATCTGAAAGTCACTGACTGTTGGGTCATTAGACTCATGGCAGGAATAAAATTACATTGATATTGGGATATCAGCTAGGGAGGTCTCTCCAATGGTAGTACAGCTGTAAATATTCAGCTATAGCTATATAGATTGATTATTTAAATGTTTAGTTTATTTTTCTATCCATTCATTGATCTATTCATTCAAACATCATTAAGTATCTACTCTACTTCACTGTACAAAATATTGGTGATTTAGCAGCAAACAACAAGTTCAATGCTATTATCAAGAAGATACTCAAGTGAATATGTATGGAGAGGAAATGGAAACACATAAATTAGGAAATATGTAATTCATTATTTTATTTTCAATTGTACTAAGTAATATTAAAGACAATTTCCTGGCATAATGAGAGAATATGATTAGATGAACTACATTAGTTTGCTATAGCTGGCATAACAAAATACCACAGACTGAAAGGTTTAAACCACAGAAATTTAATTCTCACAAATCTGAGGCTGGAAGTCCAAGATCAAGGTGTCAGTGGGCTTGGATTCTCCTCAGGCCTCTCTACTTGGCTTGCAGATGTACATCTTCTTCTTGTATTTTTACAAGTCCTTTTCTCTGTGTCTGTATATCCCTGGTGTCTCTTTCTATTCTTATAAGGACACCAGTCCTATTGGATTAGGATCCCACACTTATAACCTTATTTAAATTTATTTACATCTTTAAAGGCCTTATCTACAAATACAGTCACATTGAGGGTTGGAGCTTCAACATGAGAATATTAGAGGGACACAAATCAGTTATAATAAAAACTGATAGATATTAAATGAAAAACATTTCCCATGGAATCAGGAAATAATTTTCTAAAGAAATAAAGTTTAAGCTGTCCTCTCAAAGATGGGGATAGAAGGCAAATGCTCCATTTCTGATGCAAGACCACCTTCAGTTAAGACACTAAAAACCACTCAGTTTTCACAATTCTCAAGGACTTACTGAACTCACTTAAAGCTGTTATATTCACAATTATGGTTTATTACAGTGAAAAATATAGTTTACAATCAGCCAATAGGAGAGACACATGGGGCAAAATTCAGGAAAGTATCATGCATGGAACTTCCAGTTGTTCTTTCTTAATGCAGGCAGGGACAATGTTACTTTTCCCACCAACAATGTGTGACAATACACATTGCCAAACAGGGAAACTTACCTGAGCTTCAGTGTCCAGGTATTTTATTGGGGTTTCATCATGTAGGTATGGTTGACGTGGTTGATCTCAGTATCCAGCCCTTTAAGGTTTGAGTTGATACTGCAAAACCCAATGCCCCACCTTAAATCACATTGTTAGACTTTCTGGTGTGGCTCAATATGACCAGGTGAAAAAAAGATACTCCTATCAGGCATGACATTCTAAACGCTTAGAGATTACCTCTCAGAAGCTGACAGCAAAGGCCGAACCTCTCTTAAAGCAATGTGAAATTATTCACTACACACCTGGTAAAGCATTACTGAATTCCAAAGTCCTTATTCTACGTTAAAGTAACTGAGGAACATAGAGTGACAAAATAATAAAACATGGTTGTGGCAGAGTTTGAGAAAACACCAAGGATATTGAACCATTCTCCTAAGAAAGTACACTAAAATAAAAATAAATTAAATAAATAAATAAATAAATAAATAAATAAAATAATTTAAAAAAAGAAATCCACCAAGGAGAATCAAGCCAAGCTGACAAAAAAAGTAAAATAATCATGAACAGATACATATTTGAAAAAGAGATCAGAAAAAAAATTGATATTATTACAGTCCATTCTCATAGCTTCAAAATAGTAATTTAAAAAAACTTCATTGAGTTTATTTAGGTTGTATTTTTCAATTACTGATAAATGGGAAGAGGTGGAAATAAGTACTATTATGTTTCATTGTGAGGCCATGAAGATGAGAACTTAAAAGTTCAAGAAAACATGACACCACCCAATGAACACAATAATTTTTCAGTAACTGACTCCAGAGACACAAAAATCTGTGATTTACCTGATAAAGAATTCAAAATTGCTCTTTTTAAAAGGCTCAATAAGCTACAAAACCACAGAAAGACAATTCAGCAAAATCAGAAAATAATACACAAACAAAATGAAAAGTTTAATAAAGAGATAAGAATCATAAAAAAGAATCAAAAAAATTTTGGAGCTGAAGAATACAGTGAATTAAATGGGGGGGAAAAAAACCCAAAATAAAAAATGGAGACCATCAATAACAGAATGGATTAAATAGAAGAAATAACCTATGAAGTACAAAGCAGGACTTTAAAGTTATTCAGTCGGAGGATAAAGTAAAAAGAATGAAAATGGGTGAAGAAATCCTATGTGAACTATAGGATACGAACAAAGGAAACAATCTATAAATTATTGGAGTCCCTGATATAGAAAGAGAGGAAGAAGGGGAAAAAAGAACTTATTTAAAGAAACAATGGCCGAGAAATTCCCAACTCTGGGTAGAGATTTGGACATCCAAGATTATGGAGCTCATAGGTCCTTAATCAAATTCAACTCAAAGAGATCTTCAAAAAAACATTATAATGAAACTGTCAAAAATCAAAGACAAAGAGACAATTCTAAAATCAGAAAAAGAAAAGAAGTTTGTAACTTACAAGGGAATCCGCATAAGACTATTAGCAGATTTCTCAGCAGGAACAGACAAGAAGAGAGTGAGATGATATATTCAAAGTTCTGAAAGAAAAACAAATTGCCAACTGAGAATACTTTATTCAAAAAGCCGTCCTTCAGAAATGAAGGAAAGAAGACCCTACCCCCTCAGACAAACAAAAAGTGAGGGAGATCACCACTAGACCTGCCTTACTAAAAATACCGAAAGGAGTTATTCAATCTGAAATGAAACGACACAAATTAGTAACATAAAAACATGAAAATATACAACACCTGGTAAAGATATGTTTATAGTCCTTTCAGAATACTCTAATACTATAATATGGTGGTGCATATTACTTACTTCTAGTATAAATATTAAAGGATAAAAACATTTAAAAAACAGTACCTATAATAATTAGTTAATGAATACACAACATAAAAAAGGTAAATTATGACATCAAAAAGCAGGAGGGAGTAAAATCATAGGGCTATTTTATGTGATCGAATTATCAGCATAAAATAGGCTCTTATAAAATGTACTTTTATGTAAGTCTCACGGTAATCACAAAGTAAAAACCTACAGTGGATACACAAAATATAAGAGAAAGGACTCAAAACTACAGAAAATCATTCTAAAATTTATGGGATGCCGCAAAAAGCAGTATGGTTCTGGCAGAAAAATAGACACATAGACCAACGGAACAGACTAGAGAGACCAGAAATAACCCCCTGCATATATAGCCAATTAATATTTGCCAAAGAAACCAAGAATACTCAGAAGGGAAAAGATGACCTTTTCAATAAATGATGCTGGGAAAACTGTATAATCATATGTTGAAATTGAAATTGGACCCCTGTCCTACACTACACACAACAATTAACTCAACATGGATTGAAGACTTAAACCTAAGACTTAAACCTGTAAAGCTAGGGAAAAAAAAAAAAAAAAAAAAAAACATCGGGGGATAAACATCAAAATGAAAAGCTTCTGCACAGCTAAAGAAACAATCAACAAAATGAAAACGCAAACTATGGAATGAGAGAAAATATTTACAAACCTTCTATATGGTAAACAGTTAATACCCAAAATATGTAAGGAACTTATGCAACTCAATAGAAGAAAAAACAACCCAAGTAAAAAATTGGCAGAAGCATTGAATAGACATTTTCCCAAAGACATACAAAAGGCCAATAGGCACATGAAGGGGTTCTCAACATCACTACTCATCAGGGGAATGCAAATCAAAACCATGGTGAGATATCACCTCACACCTACTGAAATAAGTATTATCAAAAAGACAAGAGATAATAAATGCTGGCAAGATAGGGAGAAAAAGGAACCCTTGTGCGCTGTTGATGGGAATGGAAATTGGTGCTATGGAAAACAGTATAGTATTTCCTCAAAACATTCAAAAATTAAGTACCATATGACCCAACAGTCCAAATTCTGGGTGTATATTCAAAGGAAAGGAAAATAGGATCTCAAAGACATAACTGCACTCACATGTTTATAGCAGCATTATTTATCATAATCATGAAATCGAATCAAATCATTATTTTTCTACCTTAAATTTACACAATGTTATTTTTCAAATATATCTCAATATAGCTGAGAAAAAAATATCAAGTTGATGGTAGGATGGAAGCAATGCTCATGCTACTACTATTAAGCCTAGACATCTAGATGTCTAGTCCTATGCTTCCACACCTTTTATCATTCTGATGTCTTGTCAATCCTCCCTTATTTTAGTAAGACATGAAAAAAAGAATGAAAGAAGACAAAAATCATAATCTATCACAAAAATATAAAAATAGCACTAATACAGTTTCCACAGATATTTAAAATCATGTATTATAAATAACCACATGCTAATAAATGTGAAATTGTATACTATTAATGTATTTATTCAAAAATATAACAAAACTGAGGGAAAAGATAAAAACAATTTAAAAAGAACAATCTTTGGAGAAATGTCTCTCCAGGTCCTCTGCCCATTTTTCAATTGGGTTGTTTGTTTTTTTGTTGTTGAGTTGCATGAGTTCCTTGTATATTTTGTATATTAGCCCCTTATCGGAGGCACTGTTTGCAAAAATCTTCTCCCATTCAGTTGGTGGCCTCTTTATTTTGTCGATGGTTTCTTTTGCTGTGCAGAAGCTTTTAAGTTTCATATAATCCCATTGGTTTATTTTAGCTTTTACTTCCATTGCCTTTGGAGTCAAGTTCATAAAATGCAAAGAGGACATACAAATGGCAAATAGACATATGAAAAAATCCTCAACATCACTAATCATCAGAGAAATGCAAATAAAAACTACATGAGATATCACCTCACCCCAGTCAGAATGGCTATCATCAATAAGACAAACAGTAACAAGTGTTGGAGAGGCTGTGGAGAAAAAGGAACCCTCATACACTGTTGGTGGGAATGCAGACTGGTGCAGCCGTTATGGAAGGCAGTGTGGAGGTTCCTCAAAAAATTACGAATAGAATTACCATATGACCCAGCAATCCCTCTCCTGGGTATCTACCCAAAAAATCTGAAAACATTTGTACATAAAGACACGTGTGCTCCAATGTTCATTGCAGCTTTGTTTACGGTGGCCAAGACATGGAAACAACCAAAACGTCCTTTGATAGATGAATGGATAAAGAAGTTGTGGTATATATACACAATGGAATACTATTCGGCGGTAAGAAAAGATGATATAGGAACATTTGTGACAACATGGATGGATCTTGAGAGTGTAATGCTGAGCGAAATAAGTCAGACAGAAAAAGCAGAGAACCATGTGATTTCACTGATATGTGGTATATAAACCAAAAACAACAAAAGAACAAGACAAACAAATGAGAAACAGAAACTCATAGACACAGACAATAGTTTAGTGGTTACCAGAGGGTAAGGGGGGTGGGGGGTGGGAGATGAGGGTAAGGGGGATCAAATATATGGTGATGAAAAGGGAACTGACTCTGGGTGGTGAACACACAATGGGATTTATAGATGATGTAATACAGAATTGTACAACTGAAAACTATGTAATTTTACTAACAATTGTCACCCCAATAAATTTGAAAAATAATTTTTAAAAAAATTAAAAAAAGAATAATCTTATAAATATTAAATAAAAAGAATATTAGTTAAATTTTTTCTCAAAAAGAAACTCAATTAATAGATAGCTTTACTGGTGAGTTCTACAATGTTTTTAAGAAATGAAATATCTAGTATTACAGAAATCATTAAAAAAAAAAAAAATATATATATATATATATATATATATATATATAAAGAAAATGAGAGAGTGATCTCCAACTAAATGAAGAAGGCTAGAATTTTGTAAGAAGTAATGCATAAATTTGATGTTAGCTCTTGGAGATAATCTTTTCCTTGTATGGTAGATCTTAGCATCTAATTTGAGGAGAAGTATCTCAAGTACAGAAATTACGTTCTAATAGAGCTGCCATTATCGTGTGCAAGATTCCAGGAAATATTTCTTAGATAGTACCTATTTACATAATTATCTGATTTGAAAATGTAACACAAAGTCCATGTGTCCATGTAAAGTATAGTTATGTATCAATAAAGATTTATAATAATGGATGGAGAAGACCTATGTCACATTGCTTATCATTCAATCAGTGCCTGTGAAGGCTATTCATGGTGTTCAGGTGACATCTTTTCATATCTTCTATTTTCAAATGCCTATTACTCATGAATTTCATGTCTCCCATGCACACACTCTTACAAAAGGCAGGAATACATAATGCTGTGTTTCTTCAGAACTTATTTTTATTAAAATAATAAATCTTATCATAATATTTCATCACCCATTTTGCTGCAATTAAATTCTCGTTTCCAGTGACTCTCCCAAAAGTTACTGTGAGTTTTTGGTGATTACCACAAGTGCAGGTCTTACCCAGAATATGAATGAAAATGTGAATGATAATTGGTTTTCTGGTCATGTTAAATATACTTTTAGGAGTTTTATAGCCTATAGGTTGTGCAATGCATCTTCTAACCATTTCTTGAACGCTTTGGGCCTTAATCACCACATTGTTAGAATGTAAACTATTTTAATGTTGACCATTCCTCTTTCTTCCATGCATCACTGTCACACTGGAGGATAAAGAAGAGCTTTTTGTCAAAACAAGAATTGAACAAGGAATGTTATCCTTCCTTCAGCAAAGCTTAAAACCAACCAGGGAAAGCACAATATCATCACATCCCTTAGAAGCAAGAGAAGGCATTGACTGAAGCAAAGATCCCATTAGCATTTCAAAATGAGGAGCAAAAGTCTGGAAAATTCTCAGAAGACAGGCAGATTCATCCTCAGTATCACCGGGTAACTGGTCCTCTTATGGAGGGAGGTTGGAAGTAGAATGGCCACCCTAATTACCAGCAGAGGAGAAGTGTGGGGTGGTGGTTGACAGACTGAAAAAAAATCTACCAACATTCTTGTTGCCCTTGGGGGCTGTAGACTGAGTTGGCACTGCTATGGAAATACAGAAGGAAAAGAAGCCTCTACCCCATAAATCCAAACATGTAGCTCAATTCCAAGGGCAGCAGTGAACCACTGGTAGCTCTTAGCTCTAAATGTTTTCAATTGTTCCGTCTGAGTGAGAATTTCCCCATATTGGGGTGTCAACATCATTCTGACAGCCCAGTCTCTCCTTATCCTGCAAAAGAAACTTTGTGCCAACCAGCAGGGTCAACCCACCTGCCAGCCCTCCTGCTTAACTAGGACCTCCCTGTGGGGTCCCCCTAAAGGAGGAACTTTAGGTATGAAATCCAGAGCTCCCTAAGACATCTGGTCAGCACTAAGCATTATAGGGGAAGCTAGAGAGTCAAGAAACTGCCTGAAGGGAAGAAAACAGCATCAGGGCCTACTCAGGTGCAGCCGGAGCTTGGGCCACCTACTCAGCCTTGAACAGTCGAAGGGATTCAGAAAACTTCTAGGAAGGTGCTACGAAGTACAGAGGCAGTGAGGGAGTGTCCTGTGTAATGGGGTCCAGTGCCAGGTCTTTTCTTGACAGAATATCGATATGCTACTGAATTCTAGTGCAATGAAATGTGGCAAGAGAAACTTGTCATCTGCTCTATTTATGCTTACCTTTGCCATATTTTGGTATTTCAACTCGCAATTAATAATTTTCCCTATTCTTTCTTTACATTCTGTACAATCACTACTGGCAGGGGAGCATCTGAGATCTGAAAGCATGGAAAGCAAAGAGCACCTTTTTAAAACCTACTCTTTTATTTTTCTACATTGCTTTTAGATTATAATCATGTAGGTCACAAAACGAGAAACACAAAAGTGGCCAAAAGGGAGTCTAAATATTCCCTGGGGTAGATGGTGGACACGTTGGGGACATAGAGCTAGTCATAGAAATTTATGAATGGCCTCAATTTTCTTTGATATGCCCAAGTTCACAAACTACCAAAGATATTACAAATGATTCTCTCTCTCTCTCTCTCTCTCTCTCTCTCTCTCTCTCTCTCTCTCTCTCTATATATATATATATATATATATATATATATATATATATATATATATATATTCATTTTTTTCAATGACTACATAGTTCATCATGGCATGAAGCCATCATAAGTGTTTATTTTTAACCATTCTCCTAGTTATGCTTATTTCAATTCTTCCAATTTCGCATTATGTTCCATTGGATATCTGTATGTACAATTTCATACACAATTTTATATACACTATCTGCAGAAGGAATGTGAAATTTCAGAATTCCTGGGTCAAAGCACGTGAATTTGTAATGTTTGTACACAGCCAGGCAGTCCTGCCTCTTTTCCTACCATGGGACCACAACTCACAATTGTACTTTAAAGAACAAAAAAATGTAATGTGATTATGAAAAACTTCATAACTGTATTCATTTATGTTCACCCCAGTGAGTTAAATATTTGGGATAAGTTTATTGGACTTTTGTATTTCTTCTCTTGTGACTTCCTTTTCCGTTACCACCTTTTAATTTTCTTTAGGACTTTGTATTTTTTAAGTAATTTTCTACTTGCCCTTCCTGTGATGAGATTACAAAATGTTTTTATATATTTTGATACATTTCATATACACATGTATATAGGTACATACATATATAAGCACACAAAGACACATATTTTATATTTGATTATTTTTACTTTAAAGTATGTAATTTAATTTATCTAGAATTAGTATATGTTAGGAGATGGGAGTTTCTGCACATTTTTTTCCTGATAGTTTGCAAATCTCAATATCACTTGTGAATATGTTATATTTTCTACATTGATTTGAGATGCTACATTCATGAAAAACTGCACTTAGGCATATATATGTGGGCCTGTTAATCAATTTACGTCTATTTTTAAGAAATACCATCCTATCTTTATTGCTATAACTTTATTGCTGTAACTATATAGTATGTTATGAGACACAGTAATGTACACCCTTCTTGATGCTGTTTTTGAGGTTAATCTTTATAGGATGCCCTTGACCCTATCTGTTCTTCTATCATCAGAATCAATGCTGGTATCACACATTGTCTCACTTCCTCGGGTTCTTAAATAAGTTTTTTTTTTTATTTTGAAGAACAAAGAGACTTGGTTATTGTACTTTTGTTCAGTACATTTGACGAACTGGTAATTAAATAATTAGATGAGTGCAATGTTTTACCTTATGAATACCAGCTTAAATGATGTGGGATATGATTACTTAAAATATTCAACAAGCTCAACAAATTTATTCAAGAAACTACAAAATTATTTTTTTTGAAAATCGTATTAGCATGATAAGCTATCTCAGTGGTTTCATAATAATGATGTCATATAATTGTATAATATTTTGCATTAGCAAATACTTTTATCTATGTTTTATATCATAAGTAATGAAAGAAATCAGAGGAAAAAATGTTTTCATTGGGGATATTTACGATAAATTAATCAGACTCTTCATTACATAGTGTATAAAGTAGTCAAGAGATGGGAATCTGGTGTCCAACGTCCTGGGTTCAGTTCCCATCATTACCATTTATTAACTATTCCAAATTGGGCAAATTACATGATCTCCTTATATCTCAGTTTCCACATATATAAGTTGGAAATAATAATTTTACCTACCTTATAGGATGTTGTAAAAATTAAATGAGTTAATATGCATGAAGTGTTCAAAACAGTGCCTACATACGAGTAGTAAATGATCAAAAAATGTTAGCTCTTATTATTCAATAATAAGGGATGTAAAGTCCAGAAAAATGAATTGAACAAGATGTTTCTTCCCAAGTCAGTAGCACACAGAAGACATCAGTTACCACATTCCTAGAAAGCACTCTTCCCAAATTCATTAGAGGCTGCAGTTCATGGAAGGAGCCTACAGTATGGCGAGATGTCGAAAACAAGAGGGCTTTTTTATTTTCATACTAGTTTCCCCTTTAATCTGTTTCTGTAATCCCAGGAGCAGCACAGGCAGCCTTTGCAATAACTAGTGTGACTAGAATGAGAAATATGTTCTAAAACTCTAGGCTTGGACGAGCACAAAAGCTTTAATAGCACTCTTTGGACTGAGGGTCATATCAAACCTGAAACTATCCATCTTCACTCTGAACTATTATCAAGGCTTTGAACCAACCTAAGAGTAAAGCTAGTTCAGAGGACCCAAATTTTTGCAAATTTGTTGCAGAGAATTGTCCGAGGAAATCAATAGTTTCCTATATAGCAGCCACTGAATCATCTTGCAATATTCCAGGTTTCTTGGTTCAGCAATTAAGCGTAATGAGGTTTATTACATTTTTCATCTTTAATAGAGAAACTGTCCTTGCTCTCTAAGAGCAGAGAAATCAAATGCCTTTAAATTGGGCATTTCATTTTTTACTTCTCTTTACTAGACCATGGTAACCACCATTTCCAATTATTTTTTTGAAAAGAATGCCCAAATCAAAGCACAGCAAAATTTGACTTGGATCTTTTGCTAAACGTCCTTTTTAATATAACCACAACTAAAATGTCTCCTTACAGACACCATCCAAATAATCCATTCTCTTAATAGAATTACTTACTATTTAGTGAAAATGTCATCATTTGGCACTTGCAAATACAACATTACACACATTATTACTTGTCTGTGTTATGTGTGTGTGCATGGATATATTCACTGTGAATTTCTCTAAGGTAATTTCTTAGAGAAGTTAGCTCTAAGATCTCTGTTGCGTATGAGAGACAGCAAAGAATTAGTTATTTCAGGAAGGTTGGAGAGTTTTACTAATGACTATAGATCAATAGGGAAAAGGGGGTCAAGTGGCAAAAGTAATAAAGAGACAAGAATTTGTGCAACTTCTAAAATTCAGTAGCTTATTTACTTTGCATAGCTTTTTTTAAGAAACAGAAAAAGGAAAGAAAAGTTAAATTATATTATTTATACACCTCAGACCTCCTGTAGAAAATTCCCAGGACTATGAAATTTCATAGAAAGCTAGTTATTAAAAATTATAGTAATCCACTGGGGATATCATAAGGCCTTTATGTTCCCAAGATAAAAGAAAAGCAAGGTCCAGCATTTTTGCCCCAGGCAATGCTAAGCAAGAGTGGTCACTTTTGATAAACGTCAATGATAAATTAATACCACTACAGGTAGAGAAATATAAAAAGATATGCTCTCTTCCTTCCTTTGACTGAAAGACTCCCGAGCTGCTGATTTGACTGACTCTCTTCAATCATGAGGATTCCTGTCCTTCTCTTGGTTTTATTTTTCTTTCTGCCCCTGTCGACACCAGGTAAAATGAAAATATTAACTGAGTAGGTAAAATATCTTTCTGGAGAGAGAAGTCTTGGTTGATGTCAAATGGAGATAAAGGAGTGACTGAATTACCTACATAGTGGTTTGTGATTGTCCCAGGAGTGAATCACAAAGTAAGGATGTGTGATCTTATTAAAAAGTAAGGCTCCTGGTGAGTAGTATCATTGTGGGAGACAGTTTAAGGACTTGATCAAATGTTTTGTTCTCTGTATGGCTGTCCAGAAAGACAAGCTAGATAGGATATCAAAGTATATTCATCTGAATCCTTGAGAAACAGTGGGGCACTGTGTGTAGTGCAATAACAGCGGGTTTTCCACTAACTTGCAAAAATGATAGATTTGGCTGTATTTGGCTATGTTGCACAATTTACTTTGAGAATTCCCATTTTTTAAAATTTGGTGTTTTTTCAACCAAACTGTCTTTGATAGATGACTGGATAAAGAAGTTGTGGAATACTATTCTGCCATAAGAAAAGGTGAAATAGTACCATTTGTGACAACATGGATGGATCTTGAGATTATCATGCTGAGCGAAATAAATCAGACAGGAAAGGTCGACAACCATATGATTTCACTGATATGTGGGATATAAAACTGACAACAACAGAAGAACAAGAAAAGCAAAAATTCATAGACACAGACAATAGTTTAATGGTTACCAGAGGGTAAGGGGGGTTGGGGGTGGGAGATGAGGATAAAGAGGATCCAATATATAATGACAGAAGGAGAACTGACTCTGGGTGGTGAACACACAATGTGATATATAGATGATGTATTACAGAATTGTACACCTGAAACCTATGTAACTTTACTAAGAATTGTCACCCCAAAAATCTTTAATTAAAAAAAAAAATTGGTGTTTTCAATTGATTTAGGGTCTAAAAACATTTTAATGGCTCTATTACCTCAGGTCCAATTACATAGCAATTAATATGAATCAGATAATAAAATGAACATGGCTATTGGAGTTACTGATACCTGGGTTCAGATTGGTTTCTGCCACCCATTGGCTATATAAATCTATCAGATTATTGATACTCTTTCAGCATTAATTTCCACATGGATTAAGTACAGTAAATAAATCTACCTCATAGAATTATCATGAGGATTAAAAATATGTAAATATGCGATGTCTAATATAGAATCTGGGTGATATGAGGTTCTTCCTAAATATTGCAATTACTTTTACATGGTATTGAAACATCCTAGAAAGTAATCTCCTAGTGTCTCATTTTGGAAGAAGAAACCTTTCTTTGATACCGGAGAAAATATTTGCCCTGTTGAATTGCATGTGCTGGGTTTGTGTACTGTCCTTTGTAAACCATTGTATCCGTCATTCTTAGGTTGGATTAGCGGTCAAAAGAATGTGTCTTGATGGAGATCATTAAAAAAGCTGTTTTGACACATTTCAGGCTACTTGAAATAGGAAAAGTATTTTTTTTGTGTGTATGCAAGAACACTTTAAACACACATACCCAAGGAAACAATTTCACAACCTTAAAAAGAAACAAAAACTCTAGGGACTTCCGATTTAAGAGTGGCCTAGAACTTCAGTAATTTACTATTCGAAATCCAATTCATTCCCTCAGCAGCACAGATAAGACCAAATGCAGTAAAAAGAAGTCTAGCTTTAAGGAAATTTAAAAAATCAAACACCTAAGTATTTTGGATAAAAAAAATCAAATGGTTTGCATTATTTCAGAATTAAAATAAGTTTTCTCAGTTGAAAGATATGAGGATTGTTATTGTATTGCATCCTTCTAGATTCAGGAAAAATTGAACTAACAGCAGATTTTTTTTTTTTTTTAACTAAACAAGAGTTTACCTCAAAGAAGAGTTTTTCTTAAAATTGAAAGAATGGTTAATAAGACAACCACAGTTGGAAAATAAAATATTACCTCCAGTTATGTTATCATGATTTACACATGTCCCTCATATCTCTTGCTTTTGGAAAAAAAAAAGTGAAAACCTTCATGATAGTTTCAGTATCTTCAGAAACCTATGAGACTTGTATGTGTGTATGGTTTCATCTAAAAGTTGAAAAATTTGCAATTCCTTCTTATGCATAAATATGAATTTTTATATGATGCAATAGCTGTTATCTAGAGAGAAGACATTTGTTGTTTTTGTTACTAGTGGGAAAATGCTAATTTAAAATTCCCACTTAAATAATGCTTTTCTCTTTCTCATACTGGTGCTTGACAGCTGTCATTTGCTGTTATTTGTAAATTCCAATTAAGTCGACATACATGCTTCACACCCCTCATGTAGGACAGTGTAATTTGAGGATACATTTTTTAAGCTGATGATATAATGCCTCTTCCCTCTGGCATCAGAGACAATAAATAGCATCTTTCTAGATAACACAAATAAGGAGACATCATTAATTTACACAATGGAACAGCAATATCATGGCCTAAATTATATAGCCACAAAATCAATATAATTTGGGTTGAACTTTTTTGCTCTAAAGCGTAGTTACCCAAAGTAACAGAATTTATGCTACCAGACTAAACTGAAATCAGAGGGCATCCATATATCGTGTTATCAGTACCATCACAGTTGGGTCCGATATTGTAAGATTCTAGGGAAAGAAGGAAGAGAACACTGTTCACATACATTCACTGCTAGTACCTGATAATTCACCATTATACTTCATGATTTTCTTTTGAGATTCACCCTCCCTGAGTGACCCATTTAAAAATGCAAACATTTCTTGAAAATGTGAAGCATGAAGTCTTCGCACATGATATGTATGAGTTCCTTAGATGGTATATGCTGTGATAATGCAGGCTTGGGTATTTTATAGAGGAGAGGACTCTGAGCAAAGAAAACATGAGGAGATGCTGACCAAGTTCACCCTTCTTCACTGTGCGTGGAAGGCTGGTCATGATGGCATCGCTAGTACTCCTCACAAAGCCTCCTTCCCTGACTAGCTTCAAATCGTTGTGTGTGTTCAAAGAATCCCTCTTATCTCAGTGTCTGCTAGGCTTCTCTTCATTCTTCCCACATGAGAGAATCTTAAAGATAAAAGCAAGATAGCAATTTAAACAAAATGAACTAATATTTCCATTTTTGAATTTTAAAGCCAAAACTATTTGAGTGTTTAATTTCTTTTGAATTAAAGGGAAAAATAATTAAGTGGCTAGGTAACCATAGGGATATATAATGTCTGTTCCAAAGCTACTCTGGTCTAACAATATCTATTTAGAAATTCTCATGGAAAATGAAGCTTTAGCTGCTAGTTGGCTCAGCTGACGATGAAGTAGAATATATCACAAAACTGTCATTGCCAGAAAAATAAATGACTTCTCAAATCTCTACTCCAAGGGAGAAACCTTAGCATATACAGATGCTATAATAATTTTTATGTCAGCAGCTGATTTATACCAATTTCAGAACCCTAAGACACATATAATGACTCAATGATTTATGTGCTTTTCTTTCCTTTAACAGCGAAATGTTCCATGAAAGACACCGTCAAGTGCTTTTTCAAGAGAGGCAAATGTAGAACTGAGTGCCGTGGTTTTGAAGAACCAAGTGGTCTCTGCTCAAAACTAAATGCCAAGTGTTGTATGTAGAAGTCTGAAATAAAAATCAGCATCCCTAAAACATAAAGCACAGTGAGTATATGAATTATTAATAAGTGAAAATGAATTATCATCCACTCTTACATGGTATGTGTTGCTTTCTTGGTCACAAGGCATCATTTGAGGAACTAGGTTCTCTCTTAAGGATCTGAAAATAGCAGGAGATATCCAATATACAATGTTCATGTTTGGCTACTCGCACTGTAAATAAGTTTAGGAAACAAACATTTTTTTTAAATTAAAGTTTATTGGGGTGACAATTGTTAGCAAAGTTACGTAGATTTCAGGTGTACAATTCTGTATTACATCATCTATATATCACATTGTGTGTTCACTACCCAGAGTCAGTTCTCTTTCCATCACCATATATTTGATCCCCTTTACCCTCATCTACCACTCCCCTCCTCCCTTACCCTCTGGTAACCACTAAACTGTTGTCTGTGTGTATGAGTTTTTGTTTCTTCGTTTAACTAGATCTGGTAGCCAAGTAATAAATACTTACATTTTTATTTCTTTTATTTGTCTCATCATTACTTACACACAAAACTTTCCAGATTGACTCTAGCAACTGAGGCTTTTATAAGGAGATAGAAAAAAAAAACTCTATAACTCCTCAAGTTTGTATAATTTGCTTTCAAACCAATTTTTCTTTGAGTTTATAATCCATATAAGGAAAAACTCAATCTCTTATAATCCAGACAATTAATTAAAAAAGTTTTCACAAATAAAGACCACTTTTACATAAATTTCATAATTCTTCTGTAGGGGAATATTAGAAATTGGGGGCCTAAAAAGTTTAAGGAACTATAATATAACCAGAAAATAATCTACATGTGTACACACACTCACACACACACCCACACACACACACACGTGCATACCTATATGTATGTGTGTATAAAGATAGATAAGTATTTAACTAATCAGGTTTGTATGTAGGCAGGATGATAGATAGATTAGATAGATAGATGATAGATAGATAGATAGATAGATAGATAGATAGATAGATAGATAGATAGATAGATAGATGACAGAATGACAGAGCTGCACTAGATTTCTTTCTCTTTTTTTAAGACTTTTTCATTTAATCTACAGACAATGTTGGTATGCATTTGTACTCAACAACCACTTTCAATTGGCTTCCTACTGGATCCTGGCAAAAAAACATAAGACAAGTAAATGAAAAAGGGCAACATATATTGGCCTCGCCAAACTTTTAATTTGGTAATTGATAAAACTATTAAATGACTGAGCTAGCAAGTAAAAAAATTGAGAAAAAGTAACCTTATAGATTAACCACTACTTTTCTCAGCACTTGAGAGAACTGAAATAATGAAAATTAATCACCATATTTAGAGGGAGGAGGAGCCAAAAGTTAGCCAATGTGCTTCAGTATAAATACTGATTCAATAATTACTTAGTTTTAATGATTTCAGGAGAGTAGGCATATAAACTCTAATTCTTTTCATTTTTCGAAAATTTCTGTTTAATCACATTCTAACTTGCACCAAAAAATATGAAACTGCAATTGAGCTTCAAAATGCAATATTAAACTTTCCTCTAGCCACGTTAAGAAGAATCAATGATTGTACAGCTTCTATTTTCTAACTTTAGAAATGAACATTAAAATTTTTTGATCATTCTAGCTTATATTCAATTTTATAAAATTGAGAAGTTGACATGTTGCATAACTACTACAGAATTGAATAGTGTTTAGCACAATTCTAATTTTGAGAGCTGGGTGTAATGATGAATCAGAGACTTATGAAAGTTCTATAGCCAGGCCTCTTCCACAAGCTGTGGGCCCAAAGAACAAAGTTAGACTTTGAGTCCCATTCAGGTGTTCTTGTCTCCTCTGCCCCAGGGGGATTTTTCTATATGACAAGGTCTTTAGTCATAAAGAGTTCATTTTGAATGTGTTTTCCTCTTGGCTTCTTATACATAAGAAGCAGAGGAGATGGAGCCAGAGTGGGAATCCTGCTAAGCATTAAATACTGTATGTGGGCCAGGCGGACTCCAGCTTTCATAACATGGAATTGAAGTACACATTGACAACTGAGACATACTCCTTAGTGATTCCTGGGATTACCTTAGCAGCCCAAGTTTAGCTCTTACTGAACCCGAAAATAATCTGCTATGTTAAATAGTAAATATTTAAGCTTCTTAGCTAATGAAAGAAATTGAGGAAAGAGCTTAATTGGCTCCCTGTTGCGCACAGGGTAACAAGGAAGAGTCGCATATAGGTAAATCAGTAAAGTATCGCAGCATGGGATGGAGAATGGTTAGAAGACATGACCACAGGGAGAGCTGAGGGGAGACTATTAAAATGATCCTAGTGTATAGAGATAAATAGAACTGATCTAATGGGGATAGTAGACCAGGTCTGAGACATTCTAGCAAATGTTTTATTCCCAAATTATGCTCCAGATACCAAAAATAAAATAAAATAATAAAATAAAATATAAAAAAATACTAGTAAGATTTCAAGAGAAACTACATGTTATATTATTAAATTATGTTTACACTTTTCAGTATTAACTTAGAAGTATTAAATAAGTAGACATCCTCTTTATAAAGGAGAGAAAACTTACCGTTCTGCTTCTGTTTATCAATACTTCCTAGTTCCTAGTGCTTTTTATGTAGACTTGGTTATTTTGAGAACTAACAGGATATAAGACTCTCTCTGAAGCCTTATTTAAAATCTTCCACAAGTTTTCTATCACCCAGAGGATAAAGTCCAACCCGCTTAAGCAGACTGGAAATGCCTACTCCTCAGCTTACACTCTACATAGCTCAGTAACACAACTTCTTAAAATATCATGTCCTAGCTTGCTTCTAACCTTTTGCACATGCAGTTTTCTCCCCCTATAACTTTCTCCTTCTTTCTTCACCTGGATAACTAATCTTTCAAAACTAATCTTAGAAACCATGACCTACGAGAAACTGTATGAATCCCCTCCCCCTCCCTAAGTGACACACCTATTTATTCTATGATAGTACTTTATCACTCAAAACTGTATTTGCCCCTTTAGGCATCTATACAACTATGTTTCCCACTAGGCTATAAGCTTTATGAAAGTGAAGACTCAGTTTTTCTTATTTACTACGATATTCTCAGGACCCAAGACAGTGTCCCTTCTATAATGATTTCTCAATAAAAATGTATGGGATAAATAAATGAATAAAAGAAAGAGAGAGAGGAGCATAGGGAGAAAGGGAAAATATAAATGGAAAAAATATAAATGTAATGTTTGATCCAATTGAGCAAATATTTGCTCTATTTCCAGACTCCAAAAGCCAAATAAAAATATCTAGGCCTAACATCACTGACAATGATTCATTCAACTCTTGTTTCTAGGGTAGTTGCTATCTGCAAAGGATATGGTTGCTTCCTTAGCCAGGATATGCACAGACAGAGGTGTCTAATCAAGATATGAGTATTATTGCCCTACCCTATGGCATACCTGCTCTACATCCAGAGTGCAACCATGCCGGGAAATGAACACACCTATTATGAATGGTAGAAGGAAAAAATGTAACCTGCTAGTAAGACATGACTCGTTTGGCATTTTTCTGTTCCTAGTTCATGTACATTCTCAGTATCTTAATAAATTAAATTAAACCACGAGTGAAGCTTCTCTATGGCTATGCCTATTTATTGTTGACTTAAGCATTGACTGAGGAATACTTACATTTTGTTTCTAAAAGTGTGGAGAGTAGTGATTCAGCTAGAAGTTATTCTAGGAGTAAGAAATATATGTGAGTTAAGAAGGTGGGGAAATAGTATACCATAATGATAAAAAGTCTTCATATTTTGAAGTTAGATTGCCTGGTTTTGAATCCCAGCTTCTCTATATTCTTAGATATGTGATTTGAGCAAAAACCATTACTAATACTCTAAGCTTCAATATCCTTATCTATAAAATAAGAATAATAATAGTTCTCAATAAGGATAACATGAAGATTAAATGAGTTAATCCAACTAAAACACATATGCAGTGTCTGCTTCTAGTAAACATGTAATCAATATGCTAAAAGTAATCATTATTATTACTGTATTTATATCAATAATACTATAACTGTTTAACATTCCAAAGCAACTCTTGCATAAATGATGTACATGTTTACAAAGATCACATTGAAATCAAAGGAAACCTAGCCACATGCAAAAAGATGAAAGAGAGTAAAATATCTTCAAATGTGGGTGGATTTGAGAAGTCTCAAGAAAGAATTCCTAAGGCAAGGGGACAGCCCTGGGATAATTCAATGTTTCAGTTTCTGCTGTTTCTTTTCTGTGCCCTGGATAAAGAGGGAAGTTAGGACTAGTACAAACTGTTTACATGACCCAGAAGTATTAGACAACATGACATGGAAATAAGCATTGTGGGGGTTCTATAGCAATACCAGGATGACTCAGTGATAAAGCTCAAAGACACACAATTTAAAGCTTTATTACAAGGCACCAGGTATTTGCTAAGTTAGAATCTATCCGTCTCTTCTTGTAGAATGAAAAAGGAACAGTAAGCCAAAAATTAGCTGTATTTGTATGTTCAAATCCCTAAATTTGTGACGTTTTTTCAAAGCCAAAGTTTTAGGTAAATATAGTACGATGATGAAAATCATTAAAAAGTTTCAAAAGTAAGTCCGTTCTTGTTTCCTACCCATTTTATTCACAAACATAAGTAAACTCTACAGGCCTGATGAGTCACAATAGAAGAATAAACATTTCCAAGGTTCCCAGGAGTGCCTGGGAACCAATTCTATCTAAATAATCCCCTGAACGACCATCCTACGACTATTATTTCAACAAAATAAAACGAATCCCAATCTCTATCTCTAACTTTCACTTCTTTCTGTAGCTCAAAATGTAAGTATACCTACTGGATATCTCTTAAGAAACTTCTGTAGATGCCTTAAACAACGCTATCAGCATGATTTCCTCTTCCCTCTTTCTTGTCCCTCATAAATTGATCTATCCTCTATTGCTTATGATTATTGTTATCACCACATTCCATGTAAGGAACAGGCCTAATTCCTCACAGTCTTCCTCTATAAGTACCTTAATTCCAGTTCATAAATACTTCTTGAAACTGTTATTTCAATTATTGCAAGGACAGACTTGGTCAAGCCCTCACTGTTAGCCGGCTCGCCACATGTCCATGACACATGACTACAATATCATTTGCCTTTCAGGCTAGTCCCTATCCGAGTTATGGGAAGGATAAATAAGAATCAAGTCAGTCATTGTGTGCTAGACCCTAGGGATGTAATGTCGAATGGAAGAGAATATAGGTTTCATGAGGGCTATAACCACTAAACATATATTTATTAATGCAATGTGTGCTAAAATAGAAATCCGGGTTCTAAATTTGGCTTGAAGTAAGAGGTTCTGGAAACTGCATCAACAAAATGGCATTTAAACTAGGATCTGAGGAATGAGAAAAAGATAGGTAAGGTGTTACTGTATGTTGGGAAGGGAGGTAGGTTGGGGAGGGTAATTGTGGATGTTTCTGGTGAATGTGTAACGCTGTGAAGCAGAAAAAGCAAAGTCATATTACAGGTGCAGAGGAAACTCAATATGGTTGGAGAGAAAAGGAAGAGTAATACAGAGAGTGGAAATTTGGGTGAACCAAGGTCATGAATGATTATGAATGATGAAATGTATGAGAAAATGGGAAGCTAAACAAAAGGGATCTCTCTGATCAAGCGTGTGTACTTCTAGATAAATCAAAAGGCTGTGGAGCAATACACATGAGAGATGACGCTAACTCAGAAAAAATTCTTGTAATGGAGATGAGAACTGGATGAATGTTAGTTGTATGCGGGTAGTAGAATCTACAGGAGTTGGAGATTAATGCAATGTGGAAATTAAGAGACTAAATCCAGAAATACTCACAGGAAGTACAATAGACCCTCCTACTCTCTACCAGATAAAAGCCTACCTTGCTTACATCAGGTCTCTAGTGTTGCTCAAGGGATCTGTTTAGGATTCTAGAAACCTATGTGAGTATAAGAATGGAGCTTGACTATGAAACTCAACTTGGGGTGGAAGGTTCCTTTAAAGTGATTTTATAATGAAGTCATGAATACTAGACTTAACCCCAATCCTAGGGGATAATCCCTAATCACAGCTCAGCCTACTTTTCTCACATAATTCCTGCCAGGGCTATATAGTTCAGGTTTGGGCTTTCCTCTTTGCTATTTCTAAAATCACCTTACCTGAGCCTCAGTAATTAACACCAACCCTTACCAGTTTCCTAAAATTACTGCTGGATTGTAGTTTTCATGTCCTGGAATTTTAGAACAATATTCTTTCCCTTCATGACAAATTTGATCTCTGATTTTGGAATCCAGATGGGTCTGGATTTATTATACTCCTTAAATTTCATGTTTGGACCACGGAGGTCCATATGTTCTAAATGCCAAGGTGAATTGTCGGGAGCCCCCATTTCTCTTAGTGTAATTTTGTCAGCAGTACAGAATTTCTGCAGTACAGACTTTCTGGCATTTGTCATCCTGATTGGCTATATTGTAATAGTCTGTTATTTGCTGCTTATTGGGCTCATAGTTTCCTACAACATTGGCACTTCACAACGTTACCAGGCAAATTTTTAGAAAACATTTTTAAAGTGACTCAAATTCTTAAGCATATTGATGATGACTCATTTCTATAGAGTACTCAGTTTCACGATGGCCTTGTCTTCTTAAGCTTATTGTCAACCCCTCACATCTAGTGATTCACAACTAGTGATTCACAATCTAGACATTCACAACTCCAAGACTGTGCTTGTTGAGTTATATTTTTACAATACCCTTCCTTACTTTCAGTCGATAAAACTCCTCATTCTTCAAAACGCATGATGATTGTTGTCTCTTTTATGAAACCTTTCCTACTTCTACATCTTTGGGTTAAGCAGTACTTTAAACTAGGTTTTTGTTTGTTTTGTTTGTTTGTTTGTTTGTTTTAATTTTCTGGATAAAATAATGTTGGCATTATGATCTCTATAGCTATAACATGAAAAAATACTTCTAATTATGTTTTGCATCCTAAAATTAAGTTTCTACTTACACACCAAATATAGTACACTCACTTGAAACATCTTTTTAATGGTTACAAATTCTTTATATTTATGGGATCCTCAGAAAATCTTGATCAACTAGAACTCCATTATACAAAACCTTAGAAAATTTATATACACATATAGTTATTTTGTAGTGGAGTTATACACTGCCTCTTATGTGTTACCCTAGCAACATGTACACTTCTGACCAAAAAAAAAAAAAAAAAAAAAAAAAAAATATATATATATATATATATATATATATATATATATATGTTATTTTTTTCAGTGTTTTTTCCTTACATGTTTTTCTCTAGCACAAGACTACAAATTCCTTTGGCATAGAGAGCATGTTTAAATCATTTCACTATTCCTAAATATTTGGCTATTAATTAGTTAGTTGAATAAATTAATAAACCAGCTGCAAATTTCTTAATATCATAAAGTTATAATCTAAAAAAAAACATTTTATACACCCATATCTTAGCTTTATAAAATCTCTTTTGTTGAGATACTTCTAATAAACATATAGGTTAGGCTATATATTTATATTGAATTTTTAACTGGTTCTGTAAGGGTCTACTATAGATATGTTTGAGAAATATCACCCTTCCCATATTGAGGTTGGGAAGGAGAGTTGTAGAGGAAAAGATGACATCTTTACAACATATGTTTTCTTCAACCAACAAATTTCATCCATTTTGATAAAAAAGTCCATTTTTAAACTATCATTTCAGAATCTCTTTTAAGACAATTCTGTAATTCGATTCTAGGTTCCCAATCCTGCCAGCATTGGTCAAATAGAAAGAAGTTACAGTTGCCAGCTTTCTCATACCCTACCACCACTCATGGATTGTGGCTAAACCCATGGACAATCATTGGAATTTCCATCCTAAACAAAAATTGAGAAAAATCATGATGACACAATCAAAACATTATTATTTCACCTCATTATGGAAATCCTCATTGAGATTCTATGAATTTTAATACCTCTGCTTTAGTATTTCCAATTCTTTCGTACATGCATTTATCATTATAAGTGAGGTATGCATTCAATAAAAATAATTAGAACTTTATCAGATTATGGGTATATTTGTGAACATATTGCCATTAATTGAAGAATATCACTGGTTCATGTCTGTCACTGGCTTTAGAGTAGAACATCAGTAGTCACAGCCAAGGTTCTACAGGAATATGTAGGAATCTTGGAATAACATGAGATTTACCCATGGAAACAGCATTCTTCTATTCTTCTTCCAAGTCAGCTGTCACTGCTCCTCTTTTCATCTCTGCTCCTTGTGCTCTCTAAGAATGCTGCCCACCAGGCATAGCCATCTTCCAGAGGCTTCCTGGAGCCTTCAGGGAATTGAACCTGACAACTGTCCTTGTAAGGAAGTAATTGGAATCTCTCACTTTCTTGCTTACTGTCTCTCATGCTCTTGGCCCTATATTTTTTCTTGTGTCTTGATCTCAAGCAGTGTTGATTCAGGACCCAGATAACATCGTTGAGCATTAGTCTATAATCAACAACGTATTTTCACAGCTATTTTCTCTACTCTTCTCATAGTGCCTCAAAACAGCCCATCATACAAATTACAGATTAAAGTCACCAAACCATTCCTCTCTAGTGACATAGCTGTATTCTAAATCTCAATGCAAAGCTCCTGTGTATACAATTTATGTAGAAATATATGACCACAAGAATTATAGTCTATTAGTCTTTCAACTGGCCAAAATCAAAATTGCATTTTCACCTAATTAGGATGCCCCTCTTTAATACTTCTTAGGAAATAGATGGCATCTATATTTTTTTATTGCTTTTTTTCGTATATTCCAGTATTAACTCCCCTTGAATTCTATACATTCTGTGGATCCAGGGTTAGAAAATTCTGACATGATATCTCTGAAGAGGTGACATACAATACATACAGAGAATCTGAGAGAAACATCTCTATTCCAAAGAATCCAAGGGATAAGAGGCTACACAGAAATGTACAGGCTGGTGTTAAATCAAGCTGCCAAGGGAGTGGTGAGGGAAAATAGGGAAGAGGTTAATTGAAGTAGGTTCTACTGGCCTCCATTTATGGAATAACTTGAGGCCATCAACAGTGGGATAATTAATAAATTTAATTATACTCACACAGTAGAATTCTATACAGAAATGAGAATGATCTTCAACTACACAAAACATATTGTTTT
Source organism: Rhinolophus sinicus (assembly GCF_057876585.1). NCBI lineage: Eukaryota > Metazoa > Chordata > Mammalia > Chiroptera > Rhinolophidae > Rhinolophus > Rhinolophus sinicus. Next base: position 90,050,188 of record NC_142502.1, read on the forward strand.
GTTTTTATTATCTGTATTGATATGTTTAAAGATGAATCTCTTGTTTAAGGATGAAACAAGAATGTTACGTGAAAGAAGTTTGATACAAAGGAATTCATGACAAAAAAATGTTTATTGTATCACTATCAATAATAATTAAATGATTATCGTTAACTGAAATCAATGTCAACCTCATTGAATATGTGGTTTAACTTATTAACATAATATATACTGCACCATTTATGTAAATTTAAAAACCAGGCAAAGCTGATCTATACTGTTAAAAAGCAGAATAATGGTTACTCTTGGGGTGTTGGAGAATAGTGACTGATAGAGATATGAATAGTGCCAATAGTGTTCTTTTTGGATATGGAGAACGGTTATACAGGAGTGTTCAGTTTGTGAAAACTGAATTCTACATTTACTATACATGTACATTTCGTGTATATATCGTACTTCAACAGAGATAACAAAATATATACAGAATAAAATGAAAAAGTCCAATTTCTCCAGACTGATCTTAACCCAACTCTTCTCTACAGAACAACCGATAAAACATTATTTTGCATATTGTTTCAGGCCTTCTTTTTATATACATACACATGTAAATACCCATGTACCTATATCAAATATTCATGTACCTATACAGATGCAATGAAAACTTTAAATGGGCTCACACAACACAAATGTGCATATCTCTTTCAAATTTGTAGTCAGCAAATTCATTCTGGTAGCTTCAAATTGGTCATGGTGGGAGTACTTATACCACAGAAACTAGCAGATGCTACAAACCAGAGTTGTTGTTGTTGTTGTTGTTGTTGTTGTTTGAAAAGCTGGATGATGATTTCAATATTTTGCTCTTACAAAGGAAGGATGGTGCATTAAACATAAGTAACATACTGATTGAATATATTGCTCCAATGTCTCCTTTTATCCAAAGCTGACAGATTAAAACAATTATCGATATTTGTGGAAAAAAATTATTTTGCTCAGTCTCTCACCTTCTCTGTTATTAAAATTTTTTCTATATTATTGGGGTTTGGGAATTTTATTACCATCTCTCTAGGTGCGATCCAACTTTCTTATTGAATAATCTCAGCGAAAAGCATCCTGGTGAGAGTTGTTTAAATTAGACTTCCTAGTGCCCAGGAACCACAAAAAGTTATAGCCTACACAGTTCATTTAAATAACCTGTTGTATATAAAGAAATTATCTTAGTGCTTAGAACATGATAAGCACTAAAAGTCAGCGTTTCTTTCTTAATGTATTCCTTTTTTATTACCTAAAACACTGTCCTATGCTCCACTGAGGGGGCTAAATCAAATTCTGACCTTTTCTTTTTCCTCCGTACTCCTAATTTCATTCACAACTATTTGAAGCTAGGGATTTTGGATACTCTATAGTAGAGGAGCATTTACTTTGCTATTAACATGCTCCTCTTAACTAATTGCTCTACTACCTTTAAAAAGTCAGACCCTGGATATGATATGCCAGGATCCTCATATCCAAAACTAGTGGGTTGACTGGTAAACTAATGTTCACCAGGCCTCAAATCCTATAACATTATAGATTTACCCATCTTCCCATGTAAGACCAAGAGGTGAGAGTGGAGGTATAGATGTGTAGAGGTTTAAACTGAAGTGGGAAGCCCATCCTCTTACCAAAACAATTTAGGACAACCGCAAATCAGAATGGGTGTTGGCAATGTGGTAGAAAGTAGTGGTTTGTTGGAGGTTCTAATGGGCCTAGAATAAGAAGAATATAATAAGAGATTATAAGGTTAGATGTGACAGTGAGTTTGGACAATAATATAATACTAGTAGTGAATGAACACTTACTATTGCTGTGAGCTATCTCCATATTTCACTTAGTCCTTAGCATGAAATTGGTTCTATTTTTATCTTCCACAAATACGGAAACTAAAACTTAAAGAGATTAGTAATTTGATTACACAGCTAATAAATGACAAAGCTCGGACTGAAATCTATGTCTAGTGTGAAGTAAAAAACCAAGATGTTTGGAGTATAGCAATACGTAGAGAGGGAAAAGGGAAAAGAAATTAAAAAGTAAAAGAAGAATAAAATGGACTCTTTGAACTAAGAAAATGTATCTATAAATCTCTGTCTGCCTGTAATACCCAGTAAAATATGCTATAGATTAATCACTCAAAAACTAGTTGTTGATTAGCTATTACTAACACACACACACACACACACACACACAAACACACACACACACACAAGTTCAGAGAGAAGAGCCAAATAATATTTAAATTTATTCATAACTAATGACTAATACTAACCATAGAATTCCTTTTAGAGATCCAAGTGTTCCAGTATGCTTAGTTCAATGGCTGTACAAAATGCAACTTTCATGTTCTTTGGGCTTTGGCATATAAATAGGCTAATCAGGCACTAATAGTTTTTTGTGGGTGGTAATGGTCCAGGTTTCCTGCTCATTCATTTCCTGAACAGTATTTAAGATTAAAAGATATCACGCTGTGTTTTTAATCCCTCCCCCATTTGATGCTTGAATTATTTCTAACATGTTCCCACCAAGTAGTTACCCAACTTGTTCTAGAATAACCGCAATGACAGTAAATTTCCAACCTCACAGAATAATGATTCCACTTTTAGACAGCTGATCTATGAGATCTAAAAGTCATCTTCTCCATGATCAGCCTCAATCACTTTCCCTGTAACATTCATATTTTGGTTCTATACTTTGAGATTATATTTAATAAATTTAATAACCTTACCACATCCAACTTTCAAATATCTGAGCATCTGGATAGTCTCTCTTTGTATTTTAGGTTTCTTTTACTAAACATTATTTTTTCTTTCCAACATAATGAGAAAGGTTGTGGTTTTGCATCCTCGTATCATTCTGGCAATGCTGTCTAGAAACTGCTCCAGGATTTCCATTGTATTCCATTTTCTTTTCTAGAATCAAATGCAAGATTCCAGGTAGTGTTTGACTAGTGAGGACACACCTCCCCTATTTAGAATTCCTTTTGTCTACTTAGGCAGTCTAATGTAATTATCACAATTAAAAGCAAATCTCTATCTAGGGTTAGCTAACTACTCTTTCAATTAGGTAAACAAAGCTAACATTTTCTTTCTCACTTTTTTTTTCAGACACCATTTGACATATAGAGCACAGAGCTAAGGCAAACTAATAGGACCTTTCCTCAAAACTGCATCCATCTCAGAAATAAATTTTGCTCATCTATATTTTGCGAATGATTTCTCTGAAATTACATATATAACATATATTATATACATATTATACATTACATATATGTGTATATATATTTCTATATAAAAATACTGTGTGTGTTACAGTCAGGCATATTTTGAAATTTTGCATGTTTTCTAATGTCCCGTTATTCTACATGTTCAGTAAAGCCTATTAACTCACATTCTTGCTGCCTACCACTAACTGGCAGTTGCAACATTCTAAGAAGTTCAAAGTTCTCTGCCCTCCACAAATGTGAATCCTCTACAGTTAATGAGCGCTTTGGCCAAGGTTACTGTACTGGGGTATCTTTCTTCTACCATATTGAGTTTCCTCCCTTTATCACTTCCTCTTTTCTGGTTTGTTGGTAGCTATCAATATTGCTCAAGACAGAAAAAAGTGAAGCTGGCATGGAGCAGAGGGGCTTTGTATATATAGCTGATTTACTCCAGCGAAGGCTAGAGAGCAGCTCATCTCCATTGGGTTGGACATGGTAAGAAGTGGAATGAGTGTTTGGGGGAGTCATTAGTAATCTACCTAAGAGGCTTAACTGTGCATATATCACATTGTACCACAGTAGGCATGAGATCATAAAATTGTCTTTCATTTTAAAAGTCTTTACTTTTTAAAAAATTTTATACCAGAATAGTTTAGGAATGCAACCTCTATAGGAAGTATCTTTATCTTTTTTCTTGTGCCTTATGCGCTTTGCCTACCAGTATATTCCCCTAGCTCTCTGTAGAAGCAAACTTGTCATAGCTTCCAGATAACACTGAAACTTAATCAGATTGAAGTATAATTTTAGGGGGACAAAAAAACAGCATCTGATGTAAGGAGCCATGGAAAGAATAAAATGGAGAATTGGAAAATTCAAGTGCTGACTATATGATTTCACACATTTGTAAGAAAAAACTGTGGCAAAGGCTTTAGGGTTCCTTTTTGGTAATTTTCTGTGATTTTTCAGCTCTTCTACAGAGAAGGGAAATGAAGCAGAAAAGAAAGAAAAAATAAACTTGATTAAGTCTGGACTTGGATTTTAAGGAATTTTTTTCTCTCACATACTGTGCGACTAACCATACGCAAGGGGCAGGGCATTTAACTATTCTGTTTCTCAGTCTTCCCATTTATGAAACAAAGAGTTGAGTGACTTTGGAGAGTGCTTCCAATTCTGACATGTATAATTCTAACAAAGTCATTTTAGAATGTAATTTGGAACAACTCTGATAAAAGACATTTAATCTCTGAAGATACTAAGTTATGTGTTTCTATGGATGCCTAGCTTGAGTTAGCTCTAGATACTGGTCCATGGGCTGGATGTGACTTTTCCTCTAGAAAACTGCTGTAAAACATTGTTCTCTAGAGAAGAAGAAATTATATTGTGAAAGTAAATCAAATGCACCTCTGCCTTTGGCCTTTCTCTTATCTCAAATATAGTCAAGAGAAGTAGATAAGTGAAGAAAGGTTCAGAAAGCCCTGGGTTTCAGCAGTGTTTTGAAGACTCCAGGTATGTGTGTGCTCTGTCATTTTCGGGGCAGTATGTCATTTCTATAACCGCTTCTGTCCTGGAAAAGTGACAATGTTGCAAAGTACTTTGCTGGCCACCAAGATACCAATAGTACTCAATTGTACTCTGGGGAAGTCATTATTATAAACATTTCTTAGAGTTCAAATAAATCTTCTACAAGCGTATTAAGGCATGAACACTATCCAATATCATAGCAGTTATCATACAACAGCAAAGCTATGCAGTGCTATTGCATTCCATGTTATCATCCATGTGTAGTGAGTTTTCAGTTCTTTAAATTGCTAAGCAAACAAGCTATCATAAGAGTTGAAATTTATTTCCTTGATTTAATTTCTATATTTGCTTCAGTTCATTTCCTAAAACCTTACACTTATTTTATGTTCATATTTTACTTGAATATCTTATAGTAAAACAGGTACATCTATAGGCTATACTCCTTGGTCTGGTTTCTCAGAGAATGGATATCCATTCTTGACAAGATTTGTTGATTTTAATTGTTATTCTATCCCCAAATATTTTTCATATTTTAAAGAAATATGCCATAATGACTAAAATTTAAATTAAACTATTGAAATAAGACAATAAAACATCTTATTTTTTCACTTATGAGCCAAACCTCTGTATGGGAGTAAGATTTATTATTGCAAGCTCTGTTATCGTTTATGTATATAAAAATAATCAGGGTTTGTTTTTGTTTTTTAGCAACTAAACTATTCATTCTCCTAAACAATCAAAGGCTTTCCAAAATAATCAATAAAGGATTTCATTCACGCATCTATTGTGTGAGTTAAAATTAATTTGCCCTCTCCAATGCGGTAGTCTCTAAAATACTTAAAGCCACAGACTCTACTATTCACCTCATTCTCTTCCAAGTCCCTTCGTATACTAGGTTCTCAATAGAAGGCTAGTTTCTGCATTTGGTACTTCAACTGAGATCAAATTTACATATATATTTGAATTGTCTACTTTAAATATAAATCTTCATTCAACTAAAGAACTATTATTGAACTAATGGAATATCGGCCAAGTCCAAGTGCTAAGGTGAAATAAAGATGAAATAAAACACAGTATCTTCTCTTAAGAAGTTTACAAAAAGCAGAAGGATAAAATCAAATATTGATTTAAAAAACTGAGAAAATGGTTCTATAAAGAATTTTTTACATTTTCAAAACGTACCCAAAAAATCTAGAAGAATAGCAACAAGTCAAGTGTGCTATAATACCCTAATTTTTTTCAGTATCATTAGTGTAGTGTCATGTCTCTCCAACCTATATCTAGAAGGTAAGGAATAGACATATAGTCCCCAAGCTTATTAGGGGTACAGAAAGAAGTTTAGAGTGACTATAATACAAGAGAAGTGTGCTATGGATGAATAAAAGTGAGCAGGGGCAGCCTTTGGAAATGATTGAGAATTTTAAAGTACTAGAGTGAAATTTCTTAACTTATAATTTCGAAAGACAACTATGGGGATAGAAAATAAGTTAATATTAGCTAAGGAATTTAATAATAGTGTCACATGAATAGTGTAAGCTGCAGAGATTAAGACTTGCAATAAGTCAACACTCTTACATAAGGGTATAGGAAATCTTTGGACAGGAAAGCAAGTGTTTATGCTGCTTTTCAGTGCGTGGACTAAATGTAGTTATAGGATAATTAAGGACTCCATGGAATATGGAGTCCATGCCACTTACCTGATTGCTTTGGTTGTATCTGTACAGTTATTTGACAGACAACATAAGACATAATTGGAAAGGATATGGGGGTTCTTCTGGATTACTTATTAACTTCTAGGTCCTTACCTTGATATCATGGACATGCTTTAACACTGTTATGTTGAATTTATCATATTTCATTGAGTTCAACCCTTATGATTTGTGCATGTTTCTGTGTGCATGTTACATTTGGATAAACTTTTTATAAAAAAGAAAATCAATTCATCAGTTTCTTGTCCAAAATTCTTGTTGAAACTCTTCATTACATTCAGAGGAAAAGCCTAGTGTTTACAATTGTCTACAATGCCCTACATAATCTGGCCCCCATTACATAATGACTTCATATCCTACTAGTCTCCCCCCACCCCCAATTGCTACCTCTTTTCTAGCCATGCTGGCTCCTAGCTATTCCTTGAACAAGACAAGCACTATTTGTATTAGTGACTTTTTTCTGACTCTTCTGTCTGGAAAGGTTATCCTTCAGATGATTGTCTGGTTAATACCCCCATTCCCTCAGATCTTTGCTCAAATTTCAGCTTCTCAACCAGGCTTACCCTGGCCAGCCCATTTAATATTGTAATCTGATTCTCACAACACTCCTTGTACCCTTCAATCTTTAAATATACTGTATAATTTACTGTTTACTATATTTATTATTTACTTGCTGACTCCTTCCCCCAGAATATCAGCACCTGGAAAATAGGGATAATTATCTATTCTGCTTATTGATATTTCCAAACAAATACTTCAAATAAATTAAAGTGGAAGAATTTAACATGTCTCAAAATCTAATCAATGAAGTAGAAAAAAAAAATCTCAAAAATCAGCTTCAAAAATTTCCATGAATTACCCACATTATATCTACCTAAGTCAATGTAAAATATAGGTAAATTCTATGAAAACTTTGAGCAAATATTTTACATGTATTTTAGAAAAGGGTAATAGAGCCAAATAGTGTAAAGAGTTTCAGATGCTAGGTAGTTACGAAAACAATTACCCAGTAAATCTAGACATCTAAACATGATGTAACATTAGAAAATCTATTACTATAATTTACATCAGCACAACAAAGATGCATTTATTGTCTTCCTAAATGCACATCTGATCACTGCAACCACTCCCTTCTTCAGTCTTTTTTACAGTGCCTTGTTAGGTTGATCTTCTAAAAATTCCCCATATTGTTTATTATCCTTTCTCTGAACTAGTATGATACTGCCTGATCCCAATTCTTTATTTTTATTGCTTTTTATTCGTCTTCATTGACTATGTCCCATGGTACCTTGGCCTCTTCCAAGAACCTTTGTGATCTTTAGAATACCATGTGTTCAGAACCCAGTTATTTATCTTCTCTTCTTTAACTATGAACTCGTAACCATTTTTCTCAAATTCCAGATCTATTTTTCCTGGGATATTGTGAAGAAAAATACATCAAGACTTGGGATCACACTAGATTAAAGAGCTCAAAGAAAAGGAAGGGTCAAAATTGGCTCCATGTTTTCCCGAATGAGAGACTAAATAAGGGATGAATGAGGCTAAGTACAGCACGGTAAGAGATCTAAAAGAAAACCTTTTTTAAAGGGAATGTAATGATGCCATCTTTAGATAAATTATTCAAATTCATAGGTTCTCATATTAAAAATGTGAGATCATCAAGTCCTTGAGTAGTTAGTAATATGATAGATATACCAGGTAAGAAGTTACAAATGAGAATAAAATTAGGAAGTCATCTATAAAGACATAATAAAGATGCAAACAAAGGCATTAGAAATGGAAATTGTAGATAGTAATAAGAAGACAAACCATTTTGTTGAAGCTAGATTTTCTGAGATATGAATGTTTTATTCAACAATTTGGGAAATATAACTGCTTTAGTCAGAGAGTGACAGGGTTAGCAATTGTATAATCAAAATCACATGTTTTAAAATATTTTGAGTACAATTAATAGTATGTGTGTTGATTTAAGTTATTCATTAAAAAAATAGAAATGCTGCATTAAGAAAAGAGGTAATGTCAGTACGTTTGTGGTTCGAAAATGAAAAACTTACAATAGAATTGTTATTAATTTTATTTCTTTCAATCCAATCTTGCTTTTTGTTTTCTGCCTAATTACTCTAGAAAAAAAATCTACTTTTTTTCTTTCTAATATCCGCTCTTGTAGGCATAGAATAAAAACATATAAGAATGAATGAATAGCTCACTTGTTTTTCTGTCTCTCTTTAGAATACTTGGAAAATTATAGAAATCTCCTTAAAAATCTAAATCACCTAGATTCCTTCCACCTTGAGAGACCAATCGATTTATTGTATTTGTTATGTTTCATTGGGCAATAGTCTACACCGTGAAATGTCATTCTGAAGCATTATTTTTAATGGCAGAATAGGAAAAATAAATGAACACAAAGTGAAAATAATGACGTGATAAATTCATCAGCTGTGGGAAGGACAGTGTCACAGGGACACTCAGAAGCAGGGCAAAGGAAAGGAGTCAAAAAACGAGAAAGAGGAACAGAAGAATGCAGTAATTACTGGACACCAATGCAGTTAATTTTCAAAGAAGCACTGAATATATGAACAGCTTCCCTGGCAGAAAGTTTCAAGATGGATTAAATGCATCTCATTTTTAAAAGATGCCATTAAGATGATAACTGAGAAGAGAACTTTGAATTTATAAGAAAGCAGTAATTGGCCATTTGCAAGAAAGAATTAAACCATTGTATTTCAGGATAAAGTAACATGTCAATTTTTCAGATGAAGTAACAGGTCTGAATACAGTAAATGATTTATTCAAGTCATAGAGTTAGTGGGACAATTAAGACTAGACATCAGAGGTGAAACTAAGTCAAGGATTCTTCTTGGTCTATTTTAATTTTATTTTTCTGAACAAAAATATCAGGACATACAGAACATTAAAAATATTTTTCCTGATCTGTATTTTAGTGGTAGAAATTTCATACATATGGAAACCAAATCACTTTTTGTAATTTCTTTGCTATATCCAATGCAAAGTAGAAATTGTTTCGAAGATGAAATATACAGGAATAAATTAGGAAGAAACTGCTTTGGTTTTCCTTTTTTACTATAAAGTTTGTGGACATTATTTACTATTGCTCTTAAAATAAAATCGCATAAAACCTAAGCTGTTTTACTACAAAGAACCTGTAAGTTAGAACAAACTACAGGTTTTTATAATCCTTTATATTTAAAAAACCCAATAAATCTTAATCCTATCATTTTCTCCTGCATTTTAGTCACTTAAGTTCTAGATACAGAGATTTTACTGAAATTAATTTTATTATTTCAAAAAGATTTTAAAGTGTTTTTCTACAATGTATGTAGTAAAAGTCATTTATAAAACCTCTCCTTTATATAGATGTATAAAATGTATTTATTAAATATATATATATATTTAATAAAAAAGAAATTTGAATTCAAAGCAAATTACCAAAGTAGAAATAAGTCTATATTATTTCCAATGACAGAAGATTGTCTTTATGTCCAAAATAGCAACTGATTAAATGGCCTACAAAACTGAACAGATAATTTTCTAGAGTCCAGTCTCAAAGATTAGAGCTCAGAGGTACAGGCTTATACTATAAACAAGATTCCAGTTGTGCACTACTTTGAATGAGAAGCTCCTCTTGCTTCTCAGCTACTACAGGCCATGCAGACATATAACCAGAGCTCTGTCCGGTGTCACAGTGAAAGTTCACAGCAGAAGCTTTGCCTGTCGCCAATCCAGCAGAGAAGGAACTTGTGACTCATGCATAAGTAATAACTGGTCTTCAGGTCACAATCATATATCTGCACACGGATGTGTACACACACAAGCTCATACACACACATGCATACATACACACTCTATATACAGTCAAAAAAGTCTGCAAGAAAAAAGTGATTCATCCACATGTACAAAATTATAGGAAAACATTTTCAAATAGTAGAGAAAGTCCTACATAATTCTTATTACATCTTTCTTCAAAATATTTTATAGAGAAGGACATATTTTATAGAGAAGGGCAAAGGCCAACACATCTTTGGCTTAATAGTTTTGATATTTACCATATTGTCTATATTCCATGATTACATATAACTTCTAGGCATCATGACAAACAATGTCAATTATATCTGCAATTATACTAGATCTAGATTGCCTCTTTCAACAAAGGAAAGACATACCACAAATATTCTATACAATTCATTTCCAGTGCAATCCTATTACCTCTGGTGATAAATTCCAACAACTTTCTTACCAACATTTTCAACTCCATTGCCCAACCCACTCTGAAAAACTTGAACCTTGGATCGATTCAAACCCCAGTCTTTATTCCTTATTGCTTCATGCTGCTGGAGGAAATGTATGGGCCATGATTACCTCTCGCCATTATTCAAATCTTCTATGTTCAGCTCCTTTCCTCACTATCCAAAGAGGAACCTGAGGCCTTCACCATACTTCTCAAGGCTCCAACCCCCCACCAACCACCGCCACTACTCACTTACCACATGGCAAGAAGAAATAGTCTATCGAGCATGAGCTATACTACCTGTACTGTTTCATGTCTATCTCTGCCTTCTTAGCATTGCCTTCCTTACTGTCTGTTTTCTGAAGCCAATCAAGAAAAGTCCATTCCCTAGTTTATCTCTGACACCTCAACAATCATTTTTCCTCTCTCCACTTGGATTTCTTCTCTTTATCCAATGAACCCATTTAATTACTTCTGTTTCCTAAAAACTCTCCGTTAATCCTATGTTTTCATCTAACTCTTCTCTTTCTCATCATGATGAAGCAAATTTAAATTTCATCCAGATGAGGAATTCACTTCCTTAACGTTCACTTAACTTCCTTTCTTGGTGCTATTGTCACCTGGTTCTCTACCTGACACTGACTTTGTTGACTATTTACTGAATTATCTTCCTCCACATATTACTAAAAATTGAGTAGTTGTAAAGTTTTTGTTCTAGATCCTTAAGAGGCAGTATGAGTGGTCATTACTGAGAAGGATATTGCTAAGTAGACTTACTTCTCCATTTCATGGGACCTGCCTTCTAGCAGCTATACTACCTGTGTTTCAGGACTGTGCTTCACAGAAAAGAAAGAGGAATAAATTCATTTTGTCAACACCCATCTCCTATTGGTCAAGGTTTTTGTTCCTATAATGTGTTCACTCTCCCACATTTCTCAGGAACAACTTCATGGCAATTAGGAAGAGTCTAGTGGCCTCCTACATCTCTTGTCAGAGAATTCTCTGGGACAGGAGGCAAAGAGTTTTAACATATACACACACACAAAATCTAGGTGTGGGGATATGGCACTTTCCTCTGAGTATGTATCATAGTTGTAATTAAATGATGTAATAATTTCTTCAACTTCTCCATTAGCTAAGCACTTAAATTGATCCTGCGCTTAATTCAGTGCCTAGAACATAGTAAGTGTCCAAGTACATATTTGAGTGAAATAATGAAATTGATCAAGTAGCATTTTGTACTCATTGAAAAAGGTGGTTTGGAAATCCGACAGAATTACCTGAATACTTACTTCAGTCCTATTGTGTGGTCTTGGTAAGTTCTTGAACTCTCAAGGTTCTCTTTTCTCATAAGTAATATGTAGATAATATGAAAAGATAATAAATGCTCATAGATTGCTTTGAGTTTTAGATGAGACAATGCTTGCAAATCTCCTTGTACTGGGCTTTGTACTTACAAGTCCATCGTTTTTAACATCTACTTTTGTTTTCGTTTTGTGATTATTGGAATTAATTTTAATTTTGATTATTACCCAAGTGATAGATATACATGTTCCTAAAAGATCAAATAGTACTTCAGATTTTTAATGAAAAGTAGCAATCCCTGCTCCACTATTCTCCACTTCTAAATTCCATTCCTCAGTGCCTTTGCACTATTTCATCTATTATTACCTCTATATTTCTATGTAATACATTTATACTACCACTTTTGATTTAGTATTAGATATTATTTATTAACTTTCTGTAATGGATGAGGACTCAGCACCCAAAAAATATCTTATCATTCATAACTTTCACTTCTTGTCTTCTCAAAGAGCCATATCACAACTTTAAAAAAAAATCTCACTCTCCGCTAATTACATTATTGTAATTAAATAATGTTCTTCAGATTTTAAATAGCGTGCTGTGATTAATAACATACTGAGAGAAAAACTATGATTATATATACATTCTGTGGGTCTAACTTGGAATAACTATTGATCTTTGTTTAGAAATTTCTTATTTACCTATTACAAAATCTCAGACAGAACTGTGGAAACTCCTTCAATATCTTCAAACATGAAATAATCTACCAGTCCAATTCATTTTTTGAGACATAGCTCTTGGATGGTCTTATTTTAATTCTCCTTCCCTAAATGACTACACACCAATAATCCTAGGAATCCTGGGATTTCCTTTCAATATCATACTGAGAATTTTCATCTCTCCTCTCTTGCATTCCTTGATCGTTGGTCTCATTTCCATCTCTTTCTAGCTTGTATTATATTTTAATGGTGGATTATGCCCTCAATTAGTTTTCTGAAAGAGTAAATAGCAAATAGACTTTTTGAAACTTTACATGCTGACAAATGTCCTTTATTTTAACATCACCATTAATTTAAAGCTTGGATGGGTATAGAATTCTTACTAGGAAAAATATTTTCAATCTTTCCCAATACCCTTTCAAATTCCAAATGTATTTGTAAGTGAAAAGGGCTACGATTTACAGTATGTGAGAATACTCAATTATGTAATTATTGAAGATACAATTCTTCTATTCTCAAAAGCTAAACCTAATTGAGTTTTGAGAACTTTTAAAAATTGAAACCAATGAAAAATATGCCATTTAGGATGAATGCCATTTATTATGTTATCAATGTGACTTCACATATTTATTTCTTCTTTACTTTTTACTTTTTATTTTGAAAAAAAATTAACCCTACAGAAAATTGCAACAGTACAATAAATTCCTAGATGCCCTTCCCTAGATGTACTAATTGTAAAGTGTGCTACATACACTTTACCTCTTTTACTTTCTCTTAATAGATATACAATATATACATATATACAAATTGTTGCTTATTTATTTATTTACTTATTTATTTTTTTATTATTGACTGAATCATTTGAGAGTAAGTTGCAAATCTGATGATCCTTTACTTTTATGTATTTCAGCACATTTCTGCACAGAACAAAGATGTTATCTTACATAGTGCTAGAACGCTAATAAAATTAATTTGCAATGAATGTAATACTACTGTCTAATATAAAATCCAATTCAATATTTACCATATAGTCTCAATAATATCCTTTACAGCAATTTACCCCAGTGAGGATCCAATACGAGATCACACATTGTGTTAGTTTTCATATCTCTCTCTCTTTTTTTTAAATTTTTATTGGAGAATGTTGTAGTACAGTGTGTTTCTCCAGGGCCCATGAGCTCCAAGTCAAGTCGTTGTCCTTCAATCTCGTTGTGGAGGGCGCAGCTCAGCTCCAAGTCCAGTTGCCATTTTCAATCTTACTGGCAGAGTGCACAGCCCACCATCCCATGAGGGAACTGAGCCAGCAACCTTGTTCTTAAGGTCCGGCTCTAACCAACTGAGCCATCGCGGCCGCCCTCTGGCAGCTCAGTGGCAGCTCGTTGTCTTCAATCTAATTGTAGAGGGCACAGCTCCCTGGCCCATGTGGGAATCGAACCAGCAACCCTGCTGTTCAGAGCTCGTGTTCTAACCAACTGAGCCATCTGGCCCTCCCTTTTGTCTCCTTTAATCTGACATCATTCCTAAACCATTCCTTCTCCTCTCCAACACTGACCTTTTTAAAGAGTACTTCAAATTATTTAGGGAAAGTTATTTTATAGTGCATTCCTCAGTTTTTGTTCTTTCTTCCTGATGTATAGCTGACATTTGATTTTTTAATTTTGGACAAAAATGCTGTGTAAAATATTTTTTCTAAAGCATCTCTCTAAGAGGCATATAATGTCACTTTTCCCCTTCATTGGGATGTTTTCTTTGATCACTGGTTAAAGTGATGTCCTCCAGATTTCTCCTGGATATAGAAACTTAAAATAAAAATAAAACTTCTTTTGGAAACTCAAGATAACAGAGGAAAAGCAACAGGTATAACTCAAGGTTGTCAAAAACCTAACTTTCAGTATAGACAATATTTCTTGATTGATTATGAATGGTCATACTAAATATTAAAGATTTAGAGTGGAAATAAGTTAAGGGAAACTCATTATAGTAAATCTAAGTATATGTGCCAAATTGCTGAATTTGAAAATTTTCTAAAGAAGTTTTTTTCCTGTGTTATTAAAAGTTGTAAGTTACAGCTTGTTTAGGTGAAGGGCCTTCATATCAATATGGTGTTGTCTTCTATTTGTTGCTTGAAAAATAGGTATGACTTTTTCCTCCATAGCCCCCAGTGACACTGTGACTGAAAGCCACTCTTAAAAGATGAGTGCATATTTCTTTCTTAAGAGTCTCTTTTCAAGGAACTGCCACATCATTTAATACAATTTAATCAGAAAGGGCTATCTGGGTTGACTTCATTATACATTCACACATTCAATCACACCACCATCACTTTTCAAATACCATCTCTTACAAATGGATGCTGTTAACTTTCTCAACAGTAAAGTCATGGCATGTGATTTCCACCCATCAGTGGGACTTAATAAATCATCCAACATATTACAGTTTCACGCCAAGTTAGCACCTTCATCGGGGAATGAAATTAGCAGAGCAAATCCCGGCTAATTGTGAAAGATGCTAATTACCCACTCACCCTGTAAAATAAGGCATGAGTGATGTGTGGCGAGCCCTGCTCAAAGTCATGAACACTTGAAAATGCAACACTTAAATAAAGCCTAAAACTGCTTATGCAGAGAGAAATGGAGACCAGACAGAGAGTAAAAATATACAGCTGCTAAAGGAAAAAAGAATCTGCAAGGATTTTTAAAATCTCATTTTAGAGATGCAGCAAGACCAGTGGGGACTTGGATGACTGTCCAGGAATTCATTATGGAGCCTTTACTTCTAGGTCTCCAATGCAAATCCTCACCGATCATTAGGGGAACATGTCCTCCCTGGTTAATAGCTATTCACAGATGGGACATGAGATAGCTGTGAAAAAAGTGACCTCAGTTCAGCTACTCCTCGGTGGCAGGGTCCACGTTACAGACTGGCAGTAATTCGCAACCCTACTGGTGGTCTCCGCACAGAGGCCAGAAGCTGAACAGGTCACAGGGTGTGAATCTTGAGCAGGCATTTCAGAGGCTGCTAGCTAGCTCCTGCTTGGCTGAGGTGAGCTAGTGGAGGTGAGCTGGGAGGATATAGCCCTGTCACTCACCGTCAGTTTGGTACTCTGTCTCTGGATGAAAGACTTTTCCCGAAAGCTGTCAGATTGTCACATTTCACCAGCACAAGGCTCACATTAAGAAGACAAGCATGTGCTTTCCTAATAATGCTGTTTAGGGGTGTGTGGTGTGTGTGTGTGCGTGTTTAATGTGTCACAACACATATTACCTTTTTCTACTCTTTCTAATGCCTCTGAAGATCTGAGCAATCACTTAAGACTTCCATACTACCAATCCCAAATAAGAAAATCCAACACTTCTATTTTTCAGTTTATCTCTTAGGTCCCACACACTAAATTTTCTACGAAAAGCCATCATCACATTACATTTAATTAAAATGTCCCTGACTAATGACTTGTGCAAACCACTAAAGCAATTATATTATTTACAATTGCAAAGGTAACCCAGAGAAAGAGACTGTATTGCGGTTAATTTGTGTAATGATGCAGATGTGATAAAATATTAAATCCCTAAAGAGGCAATATGGACATTCTCCAAAAGACGAGCTTTGAGGCACAATTTAAAACATCAACATGAGAAAAAAGAAAAGAGACGAAAGAGAGAAAAAAAGAAAGAGAAAAGAAAAAGGACAAATTAAATTCCCAACTTCCAAATTATCTCTTTTAACAGAAAGGAATGAATTAATAACAAAAATGTGTTTATACGTCATTTATAGGAATTCTATGTAATGTTTAACTATAGAAAAACCATACCGTAGAAATCCTTTGTTTTTAGATTTTTCTTTTTACTTATCATAATAACAATAAATTCATAATAAGATAATGGTGACTACTCACTTCATTCTGTGACTATTGTCCCCAGAATAGTTTACATGTTCTGATATATTCTATATTGAGATCAATTGCTTTTGTACAAATTTCAAGCCTAAACATCTTCTCCTCAGCAGTGAAAAACATTACAAAGTAATTCTAGATAAAAAGTATTATATACAAGGGATAACCTTATCCATCATTTCGTGTAAGGTAATTATTTGAGCCACTTAAGAATACACAAATATGAGTTTTTGTTTGTCTTGGTTATTGTTGTCAGTTTTATATCCCATGTAAGTAAGAATCATATAGTTCTCTATTTCTTCTGACCTATTTCACTTAGCATGATAATCTCAAGATCCATACTATTGTCCCAAATGGCAGTATTTCATTTATTTTCTTATGGCTGGGTAATATTTCATTGTATATATGTACCACATCTTCTTTATCCAATCATCTATTGAAGGACACTTGCTGTTTCCATGTTTTGGCCACCGTGAATAATACTGCAATGAACATTGGGGTACATACATCTTTATGGATAAGTTTTCAGATTTTTTGGGTAGATACCCAGAAGAGGGATTGCTGGGTCATATGATAATTCTATTCTTAATGTTTTGAGGAACCTCCATACTGTTTTCTGTAGTGGCTATACCAATTTACATTCCCACCAAAAGCATACGAGGGTTCCTTTTTCTCCACAGCCTCTCCAACATTTGTTATTATTTGTTGCCAATAACCATTTTAACAGGTGAGGTGATATCTCATTGTGGTTTAGATTTGCATTCCCCAAATAGCTGGTGAAATTGAGCATCTTTTAAAAAACTTATACACACAAACAACACTCTAGTAGTTACCAGAGGGTAAGGGGGAAAGGGATGGTAGAAGAGGGTAAACAGGGTCAAATATATGATGATGGAAAGAGATTTGACTTTGGGTGGTGAACACACAATGCAATATAGAGATGATGTATTATAGAATTGTACTCTTGAAACCTATATAGTTTTATTAACCAGTGTTACCCCAATAAATTTAGTTTTCAAAGGAATACAGAAATAAAGATTGCAACTTTCTGTTTTGCCTATATTTCTCTGTCAGTAGACTGTCCCCTTAAAAATAAAATCAGAAACCTAAAATGATAATTCATTTTAAATAAATAAAAAGTTTTATCTGCCTACCTTAATATCCAAAACACACAAACTTTACATTCCAGGAAAACTGAAATTTATTCCTAAAATATTCTGTGTTTTACAAACTGTGTTATATCATCAATATTTTCATTGGGCTAAAAACATCCTCTTCCCATATGTACAAGTTGTTGGAATCCTTTCGCTCCTTTAAACCTACACCACGAAACAGATTCTGATTCTTCTTCCACCCAACCACTACTTATTAAGGCACTCTTGATTTACTCTGAACTCCAAGAAAATGTACATTTACATTTTAAAGCAGATTTTAGTTGTTTCTATGTGTCTTCACCACCTTCTAAGGCTTCTGAATCTAGAAGCTTAAACTCTGTCAAGACTTATCACAATACATCACAAATTGGGGTACTCAAAAGTTGTAAAATAAACATATCCCTATGCTCTGTAAATTAGTTGAAATTAATCTTATATCAAATAACTATTCAGCTATGCTTACAGATATTATGGTGTTTCTGTTGATTGTAAAAAGAACCTGAGTTACAATAAGAGAACTTAGAGAGTAAGGATCATAGAGTCATGGATTTCAGGTTAAGGAGATGGTTTGATCATCTGATATACTGACATCATTTTTCACGTGGGAAAATGAGGTTCAAAGAAAGATGAAAGATTACATGGATGGTAGATGGCAAACCCAGAGTTTGAACCTAAGCCTTTATATTTAATTCAGAATTTTTTTGACTACTGTCAAATTAAAAATTATATATTATTTCAAAATATGAAAGATCCTGGAGAAAAAAGGAATAAAATCAAAAGTCAATGGTCATGGAATTGTGATTTTCAGTGGGAGTATTAATGACAGTTTTATGCACCCACTGCAAACACATACAGACTCTCACAGACACACACCCCCTGCACAGATACTTCAAGACCATCAGAATTCAGTGCGAATGAGAGGTTTATTTCTTAACGAAATAGGAGATATTGTCGGTTTCTGGTTATAGTTTAAATGGGAATTTTCATTCTTAGAGGGTTATTTGTTTTTTTCTTAATACAAACTCTAATAAACTTGCTAACTACATTTTGTTTTCAATTCCTATCCAGCAAGGTCAGGGTAAAATTTGATCTATCATTCTTCATTTATTGTTCAAGATTCACCTGGGATGAAGCTCCCTTTTCTTTTTATCTGCAGGAGATACAGGTATAAAGCTGTCAATTCTATAGCCAAGTTTGTCTAAATGTAAATAAATGTAGATACAAGTTCTCAGACACTATAGTAAACCATTTTTCTTCCTTCATTTCACTTCCTGCTATGCTAATAAGTTTTCAGTCACCTCAGCACTAAATTCATTGATGAGCTCAAAAAAATTATGATTTTTGAAAAGGAACTGTTTCCATAAGAAAGGCCCGTGATGATGCAGGACACAGGGAAAAGGAGCTCAGGAAGCAATCTTCTGACCAGTTCTGATCTGCTGTGAGGTGGAAGAGAGAGAACAATTAATCAAAAATAAGTGATAGACATCTGTGGCGGTGGAATGCAGCCCGCATTTGTGGTGGTGGAAAAGCCACTGGAATCTTCAGCTGCAGAGACGCAGGGGATCCCAGGACGGAACACAGAACACAAAAGCCAGGAGGTGGGCACTTTCCCTGCGTCCCACAGCTGATCTCTCCCGCCGAGGGGGCAGCCAGTTGGGCCCTAGATCAGACAAAAGACACAAACTCTATACCTGGGCCGCTCGCCCCCACGCACTTCCAATCCTACCCCTGCCCTTCCAGAGATTTAAACTGACCCCTGAACTGAGGAGTATCGTCAGAGTACAGAGGAGCCTTAGTGCTCAGTCTTTGGGAAGACCTGCTTGCAGCTCTAACCCAGGGAAGAGGCTGGGAAGAGTGTGATTTTTGCTGGGCTAGGGGAGAAGAGACTCCTCCACCCCCAGCCACCACCTTTTCTGGTCTGCGAGAAGAGTGTGACATGGCTGGTTTGGGAGAGAGAACACCCCTCCATCCCCAGCCCCCACCATTTCTGGCCTGCCTAGGGCAGGGCAATTACAACTGCAGAGACACTCCCAGGGATCAGCAGTAAGCGGCAGACCAGACGCAGCTCTGGGCTTTCAGCAGCTCAGAAATCTCCCACCAGCCACACACACACACACACACATACGGAAGTGCCCTAAGACTCAGGAGAACTGGGCACAGGGCAGGTGGTGCTACTCTCAGTGCGTATATGTGCAGGCAAGGGCAGAAACTGCACCAACTTTGTAGAAATTATCATCCCCACCCCTCAGTCCCACGCATCTAAATCTGCAGTCCCAACGTCACTCTGGGCACCAGGTGACCGGCTTTGCCTGCACAATACACAAATTTATCTTTGGTACAGCAGAGGACAACCTGGAGATTACTTGGTGGGCTTAAGCCAAGACTGGTGCTGCTTTTGTTTGTTTGTTTTGTTTTTCTGTTTTTGTTTTTGCTTTGTTTTGTCTTTATATCTTTGATATCTTTGCCTGTGTTGAGTGTGGGTTGTCGGTTGTTTTTACATGTGAATATATTTGATTTTTTCTTTGTTGTTGTTGTTGTTGTTGTGCTTGGTGATTTGCTTTGTTCTGAAATTGCCCTACCAGGGCCCAGCTTAAGAGGCACAAGATTCAACACACCCAGAGGCAAACTCCAGACCAAACCAGAGTACTACTGGGTTTGACCTACAAGTGACACACCCAGAGGGAATTCTCTACAGGCACAAGAGCCCATTGAGGCCAAACCACATTTAAGTGGTCAACCCTCATGCAGCAGAACACTCTGCGGTGGGCAGAGCCAAGTCTCACAACTATTCAGCCTAGGAGTTAACCCCACCTACTCACAAGTGAAAAGCAATTAAAGATCTTCTTTGACAGGACAATATACACAACACAAGAGTCACCTTTGGAGCACATGCAGAGGAGAAGAACGAAGTACTGCAAGTCAAATATAAAGGACACATACTACATAAGATAACCCAGCAAGAACTAAGAACTCTAGAGAATTTACCTAATACATCGAAGCAAACACAGAGAGTCAGCCAGAATGGGAAAACAAAGAAATATGTCCCAAATAAAAGAACAGAAGTAACCTCCAGAAATGGAACCAAATGAAACAGAGGTAACCAACCTATCAGAGACAGAGTTCAGAACACTGATGATAAGAATGTTTAAGGAGCTTAGAGACGACATAAAGAAGGATGTAGAAATCATAATGAACAACCAGTTAGAAATAAAGAACACAATTACTGAAATAAAGAACTCACTTGAAGGAATTAATAGCAGATTAGATAAAGCAGAGGACCGAATCAGCGACTTAGAAGACAAGTTAGCAGAGATCAACCAAACAGAACAACAGAAAGAAAAAAGAATAAAAAACAATGAAGATGGTTTAAGAGACCTCTGGGATAACATCAAGCGTAACAACATGTGCATCATAAGAATACCAGAAGGTGAAGAGAGAAAGCAATGGATTGAGAACATATTTGAAGTAATAATGTCCGAAAACTTCCCTAACCTGATGAAGGAAACCATCATACAAGCCCAGGAAGTGCAGAGTTCCAACCAGGATAAACTCAAACAGGTCCACACCAAGATACATTATAGTTAAAATGGCAAAGGTTAAAGACAAAGAGAGAATTCTAAAAGCAGCAAGAGACAGAGGGTGGCATACAAGGGAACTCCCATAAGACTATCAAATGACTTTTCTACAGAAACATTGAAGGCCAGGAGGGAGTGGCAGGAGATACTCAAAGTGATGGAAAACAAAGGCCTACAACCTAGATTGCTTTACCCAGCAAAACTATCATTTAAAGTTGATGGAGAGATAAAGAGCTTCCCAGAAAATAAACTAAAGGAATTTATTACCACCAAGCCAGCATTACAAGAACCTTAAAAGGACTTCTGTAAATAGAAGAAAGATGAAAACAATCTAACTACAAATTTAAAAATGGCAATAACTATCTACCTATCAATAATCACTTTAAATGTAAATGGATTAAATGCTCCAATCAAGAGACATAGGGTGGCTAAGTGGATAAGAAAGCAAGACCCTTGTATATGCTGTATACAAGAGACCCACCTCAGATCAAAAGACACACACAGGCTGAAAGTGAAGGGTTGGAGTAAGATATTTCATGCAAATGGAAATCAGAAAAAAGCTGGAGTTGCAATACTTTTATCTGACAAAATAGACTTTAAAATGAAGAACATATTAAAAGACAAAGATGTGCACTATATAATAATAAGGGGATCGATTTGACAAGAGGACATAACCCTAGTAAACATCTATGCACCCAACATAGGAGCACCTAAATATATAAGACAGATATTGACTGATATAAAGACAGAGATCGACAGTAACACTATCATAGTAGGGAACTTCAACATACCTCTGACAACAAAGGACAGGTCTTCCAGACAGAAAATCAATATGGAAACAGCAGCCTTAAAGGACACATTGTACCACTTGGATTTAATCGATATTTTCAGAGCATTTCATCCCAAAGCTGCAGAATACACGTTCTTCTCAAGCGCACATGAAACATTTCCAGAAAGACCATATGTTAGGCCACAAAACAAGTCTTGATAAATTTAGGAAAATTGAAATCATACTAATTGTCTTCTCTGACCACAGTGTTATGAAATTAGAAATGAACTACAGGAAAAAAACTGGAAGACACACCAATTCATGGAGGCTGAATAACATGTTGGTAAATAATGAATGGGTCAACCAGGAGACCAAGGAAGAAATCAAAAGATATCTCGAGACAAACGAAAATGAAAATATGATGACCAAAAATCTATGGGATGCCGTGAAAGCAGTGCTAGGAGGGAAATTCATAGCATTGCAGGCCTACCTAAAGAAACAAGAGACATCACTAATCAACAGTTTATCTTCACACTTAAGGGATCTGGAAAAAGAACAGCAAAATAAGCCCAAAGGGAATACAAGGAAGGAGATAATAAAGATCAGAGCAGAAATAAATAAAATAGAAACCAGAAAAACAACACAAAAGGTCAATGAATCCAAGAGTTGGTTCTTAGAGAAGATAAACAAAATCAACAAACCTTTAGCCAGACTCATTAAAAAAAGAGAGAGAGGACCCAAATTAATAAAATATGAAATGAAAGAGAAGAAGTGACAACAGACACCGCAGAAACACAAAAAATATTCAGAAATTACTATGAGCAACTATATGGAACAAATTTGAAAATCTGGAAGAAATGGACAATTTTCTAGAGGCATACAACCTTCCAAGGCTAACTCAAGAAGAATCAGAAAATCTGAATAGACTGATTACCACCAGGAAAATTGAATCAGTAATCAACAATCTCCCAACAAACGAAAGCCCTGAACCACATGGCTTTGCAGGTGAATTTTTTAAAAAACGTTCACAAAATAATTATCACCTATTCTCCTCAAGCTCTTCCAAAAAATCCAGAAGGAGGGAAGTCTCCCAAACACTTTTTATGAAGCCACTATCACCCTGATCCGAAAATCAGACAAAGACACCACAAAGAAAGAAAACTACAGGCCAGTATCTCTAATGAACATAGATGCAAAAATCCTCAACGAAATATCAGCAAACAGAATTCATCAATACCTTAAAAAGATCATACACCATGATCAAGTGGGATTCATCCCTGGTATGCAAGTGTGGTTCAACATCCGCAAATCAATTAATGTGATACACCACATTAACAAAATGAAAAATAAAAATCACATGATCATATCAATAGATGCAGAAAAAGCATTTGATAAAATCCCGCAATGATTTATGATAAAAACCCTTAAGAAAGTGGGAATAGAGGGATCATATCTCAACATAATAAAGGCCATATATGATAAACCCACAGCTAACATCATACTCAATGGGGTAAAGCTAAAACCATTCCCCTTAAGATCAGGAACAAGGCAAGGTTGCCCACTTTCTCCACTTCTATTCAACATAATGCTGTAAGTTCTAGCCACAACAATCAGACAAGAGAAAGAAATAAAAGGCATCCAAATTGGTAAGGACGAAGTAAAATTCTCATTATATGCAGATGACATGATACTATATATAGGGAACCCTAAAGACTCCACCAAGGAACTATTAGAGTTGACGGATGAATTTAGTAAAGTAGCAGGATACAAAATTAATATTCAGAAATCAGTTGCATTTGTATATACCAATAATAAAACATCAGAAGGAGAAATTAAAAAAACAATCCCATTTACAGTTGCTTCAAAGACTATATAATACCTGGGAATAAATTTAACCAAAGAAGTAAAAGATCTGTACTCAGAAAATTATAAGACACTGAGGAAAGAAATGAAAGAAGATACAAATAGATGGAAACATACACCATGTTCATGGATAGGAAGAATTAATATAGTTAAAAT
Source organism: Rhinolophus sinicus (assembly GCF_057876585.1). NCBI lineage: Eukaryota > Metazoa > Chordata > Mammalia > Chiroptera > Rhinolophidae > Rhinolophus > Rhinolophus sinicus. The sequence continues at coordinate 90,074,311 of NC_142502.1, forward strand.
GTCCATACTGCCTAAGGCAATATACATATTCAACACAATTCCTATCAAACTACTAACGACATTTTTCACAGAAATAGAACATATAACCCTAAAATTTATATGGGACCTTAAAAGACCCCAGATAGCCTCAGCAATCTTGAGAAATAAGAACAAAGTGGGAGGTATAACAATACCTGATATCAAATTATAATACAAGGCTACAGTAATCAAAACAGCATGGTACTGGCATAAAAACAGACACATAGATCAATGGAACAGAATGGAGAGTCCAGAAATAAATCCATGCCTATATGGCCATTTAATCTATGACAATGGAAGCAAGAATGTACGGTGGGGTAAAGACAGTCTATTCAATAAATGGTGCTGGGAAACCTGGACAGACACATGCAAAAAAATGAAGCTGGACCACCTCCTTACACCATATACAAAAATAAATTCAAAATGGCTTAAAGACTTAAATGTAAGATCCGAAATCAGAAAATTCCTAGAAGAAAATATAGGAAGAAACTTCACAGACATTACCCGGAGTAAGATTTTTACTGATATATCCCCTCAGGCAAGGGAAGTAAGAGAAAAAATAAACATGTTGGATTACATCAAACTAAAAAGTTTTTTCACAGCAAAGGAAACCATCAATAAAACAAAAAGGGACCCTACTGAATGGGAAAAGATATTTGCCAATGATATATCTGATAAGGGGTTAATATCACAAATTTATAAAAAATTCACTCAACTCCAAAAAAACAAACAACCAAATCAAAAAATGGGCAGAGGACATGAAGAGACATTTTTCTAAAAAGGACATACAGGTGGCAAACAGACATGAAAAAATGCTCAAACTCACTAATCATTAGAGAAATGCGAATGAAAACCACAATGAGATACCACCTCACCCCAGCCAAAATGGCTATCATCAATAAATCAACAAACAACAAGTGTTGGCACAGATGTGGAGAAAAGGGAACCCTTGTGCACTGTTGGTGGGATTGCAGATTGGTGCAGCCACTATGGAAAACAGTATGGAGGTATGTCAAAACTCTGAAAATGGAACTACCTTATGATCTAGCAATTCCACTCCTAGGTATCTATCTGGAGAAATCCAGCCTCTAATTCATAGAACTTTATGCACTCCTATGTTTATTGCAGTACTATACACAATAGCCAAGACATGGAAACAACCGAAATGCCTATCGGTAGATGACAGGATTAAGAAGCCGTGGTACATTTATACAATGGAGTACTAAGCAGCCATAAAGAAGAACGAAATCTTACCATTTGCAACAACATGGATGGACCTAGAGAACATTATGTTAAGAGAAATAAGTCAGACAGAGAAAGACAAATACCATATGATATCACTTATATGTGGAATCTAAAGAAAAGAATAAGTGAATGAACTAATCAGAAACAGTTTTGGAGACAGAGGAAAAACTGAGGGTTGCTAGATGGGAGTGAGGTGTGGATAAGGGGGAAGGTTAGGGTATTAGAAAACAGTCAGTAACCACAAGATGGCCACGGGGTTTTGAAAATTAATTTGGGGAATGTAATCAATAGTGTTGTAAAGATTTTGTGGGATATCTGATGGACACTTGTCTCATTAAGGAGACCACCTTAGGGAAGATGTAGATGTCTGACCACTGCACTGTACACCTGAAGCTGAAGTTGAACAATAATGAATGTCAACTACACGTTTGTATGTATATGTGTGTGTGTGTGTGTGTGTGTGTGTGTGTGTGTGTGTGTGTGTGTACTTACAAGAAGCGGAGTACAGCATTAGCAATAGAGACAGTGGAAATGTAATGGCTCTGTGTGATGTCAGAGGGATAGTGGATGGGGGGAGGGGGGTTTACACAGTGTGAGGGATATGAAAGATAAACGTCTAAGTATCACTTTGTCCTGTGCACCCGAAACTAATTTTAAAAAATTGTGTTTTTTGAGGCTTACTGTTACAGTGCACAAAAATTGATAACATTTAGACACTCGGTGCTTCACACAGCATCCCAGTCACCTAAAAATATAGGAGGAAGAACCAATAAATTTCTTCTATACATGTATCTTTTTACTCCTAATATGCCTAGAAATACAAGAAACCAATAATACTTTTCACTAATATAAGAACTACTTATCTCAACAGTATAAATGTTAAGTAGTCAAGTGGGCTGAGATTCTGCATCAGGCAATATTCTGGTTAATGGACCACCTTCTGAGCTGCAATGTTCTAAAACTTAAGACCAATAATTACATATCACAACAATGTATGTGAGACTTCCTTCAGAATCAGCACACCTTCCTTATACTTCCTCATGTATCTTATTCTCTTAAGCACATGCCAGCACATTATACCTCTTTCTTCCTTCATTTTGAATGTTTCTCCTATTCTTTTATAAGTAGTTAGATGCTATATAGAGAAGGAATTAATTCACCTGTGTAAAGATGAATATGATGGTTACTTACCTTGACATTATCTTTAGTCATCTACTCAAATAGGTATCTAAAGCTAAAGCCAAATATTTTTGAATTGAAAAAAAATTCAAATGATTGAAAATGGTCTTCACTGGGATCTGCTCTTTACAGAATCTCTTGCTTAGTTGGAAGCCAGCCATTTTTCTTGTTCTAAAATATATACCACTGCAAGTAGTCAAATGTCTTTATATCAGAATCTACTATCTAACACTTCTTATGTAAATTCATGTTTTTTTCTTCTTTATCCTTCATGTATATACATATATTTAGGTTGGGACTTAATTGCTAACTGCTGCAATGAAATTTGGTCTTTTGGGGCTTAATGTTGATATTTCCATCTCACATCTATTTTTTAAAAAAAGTCAGTCTTCAGTGTCCTGGTACATCTTAACAATTTATCATTTTATAGAACGTAAACATGTGAGCCAAAAGCATCATTTAGTAGGAAAATGTATTGTTAAATAAATTTATATTAGTAATTTTATTTCATTATCAGAAAACTCTAGTTTTATATATATGAAGTGAAGATACCGAAAAATATGTAACAAATATTTGAATATTTACAGGTGCCATAAAATCACCTAAAATTTTTACATCACAGCAATTCATGGGTTAGACCATACTGTCCCAGTTCATAGATGAAAAAACTGGAGAAGGTTAAAGATCTTGCCAGTGGTCAGCCAGGTTGTACTATGGGTAGAGCAAGAATTAGTACCCTAACAGTCTGATTCCAAACCCCATATCCTACGTGCTAGAATGATCCCTGGTTTGTTAATTGACGATATCAGGTGAACTCCACGTCTTGTGGGTGGGTTCTGCCAGCAGATGCAGATACAAATTTTTCTAGAATATGTGTAAATGGGGCACAGAAATCAGACATAAGAATATGTATAAATAATACAAGACTGAATATTCTTTGTGCCAAGTGAGTAAATACTTAGAAAATGCTAACAGAGTTCTCTGAAGAAAGTTATCAGCAGTTTTACTTAAATTCTTCATGTCAGGGATGAAATGAGCTTGACTTTGGACAAGGAGTAACCAAAAATTGATATGGGTGGTGGGGCGCAGGGTGGGAGTATCATGAATCATGAATCTCAAGAGTCAAATAATAAATCATGAGCACTTATAGTTTGTTTCCATGAAAAAAAATCTGTTGATCAAGCTGGACTGTAAAATCCTTAGCAATGAAGATATCTGCTTTATGTTTTTCAAAGTATCTCCAGAACACAGGAAGTTTTCAGTAAATTACCAGTAATATGTGATTCAACTCATTAAAATGGCAGAGGATTAAAAATATTCCATCTAGAAAATGTTTTCTTTTTTAATTCAGTAGTTTTAATACTCCTTAAAATAAAATAAAAAACAAAATTAAAAAAAAAACAAACACTGCCCTGTTGTCACACCATATTGCCAGTTATTCCTCTCAGTATGCCATATTCTCCCCTCATTTTGTAGAATACATTTTGAAGAAATGTATACATATTTTTTAAAGTCTGCCTTGGACATATTAGAAAGTCACACAGATATTGCAATAGTACAGAAATTTCTTTGATGTAAAAAAATTTTTTTTCATAACTTTGTTAATATTATAATTTGTATTCCCTATAAAAGATTTTGTTGTTAATATGGAAGCAAACAAATAATATTACCTAATCTACGATGTTAATAAGGAAAACAAATTTCAAGAAAGATATCCTTGTAATATACAAAGTAAATCATATTAAAGTGAACAATGTCAATTATATTCAGTAATGATTTTTGTAATTGATTGATTACAGAATAATTATGTATAATGTTATTATTGCTGAAGACCTGTCTTGACCGAATGTTGTCAATTCTAATATAACAGATCGGGTCAGATTTGCTTGGTACCTTAACTATTCTTTACTTACATATTTGTGGGTTTTTTTGTTTGTTTTTTGTTTTCTTCGTTGGCTATAAACGCTGAATAGTTGCATAAATTCCAAAGTTACCTGACCTTATATTTGTTCTGGGTAGCTATGGAGATAACTTAGCGGTAGATTAGAAATATAATTTGGGGAATTAGGTAAAAGGGTGAATCTCTTTTCTTATTTAATATTAGAAAGAAAAACAGTCATAGAAGACAAAGCATTGTATCTACCATTCTCAGCTGGCGTCTCCAGCCTTTAATCTCCCTCTATCTCACACGAACTAAGAATGTTTTGTATTTGGTCCCCAGAAGATATTGAAAAGCTGTGTCGAGTAAACCTACTTGTGGTTTCTTGTTCTGACAAGGACCAGAACAACAGCAGTGGTGTCCATCTCATCAGTTTCACTGTCAGGGAAAGCAGAGTGCCAGCACTGAGCAAGCAGTCTGCTCCGTCCTCTGTTGGCACCAGCACTCATGGTGCTGACAGCTTCTTGGCTCACTGAACATTTTGAACATACCACACAATGCAGACCCCGAGGGCCTGAGTGGGCTAGACCTCCATTTTCTTTCTTATTTAGCATTAAGTAGAGTCATGTATGCATAAAATGATTTAACAAATGTTCTGTAACTGTATAAGCTATTGCAATAAATACCGTCTTTAATGGAAAAAACAGTACTCTAATGGTCAGCTGAGAGATGACTTTTTTCCCCTAGAAATATTGTCTAAATGGAATAGGAGTGGCCCAATTAGCCTGAAGGACCGTGCGTGCAGGTCCTTATATGGTCAGAGTTAGGTAGAAGGATAAGGTTCATGGCTTATTTTAAATAGATAACAGTTGGGGTATTGAGTATTAAGGAATCTAAATACATGGCCAGTTTACTTGACTCTGAAATAAATGCTGGAGATAGATGCTGCTGTTTTTCACTCCTAGCTCCGTTTTTCACAGGGCAACTCATACCAATGTAGGCTTTTCAAAGCATTGATATGCTAATGCCTGTTCGTCTGGATTAGGGGGAAAATAACTTCATTTACTCAGGAAACACTGACATCTAGTCTTCTTGTTTTTTTGTTTTTTTTTTAATTAAAGTTTGTTGGGGTGACAATTGTTAGTAAAGTTACATAGATTTCAGGTGTACAATTCTGTATACATCATCTATAAGAGGGGAGGGAGGTGGTAGATGAGGGTAAAAGGGATCAAATATATAGTGATGGAAGGAGAACTGACCCTGGGTAGTGGGCATCTAGTCTTAATGCTTTATTTATTTATTTATTTTTTTCTACGAGGCAAATTCAATGCTTTATAGAAGGTGATCTGAGTCAGGAGTCATTTAGTGAATAATAATCCTGTGAAATCCCAGACCCTTTTATCACAAAATCACTTCCATCTATTCAATCTTGAAGTAACCGAAGATTCCTTCTGCAAGTGAGGGGGTAATACATTTGAGTGACTATATTTTCTTGTTTCTGAGATTACTAATGTGTTCTTTTTCCATATCCAATAGTTGTTGATACATATCCAACTGTTTTTGTTTCACAGCCTTCTGTTTATTTTGGAATGCTATATTTTTTGAGAAGCTTATTCAGTTTTATTTTTCTTCTTAGATTACTCTTTTATTTATGTTACCTTCCATTAATTTTTTCTTATGGCAGCCTTATTTGGGGAAGGAATTTCTTGGTTAGTTGGTTGTTTCCTCTACATGCTTATTCCTCCCTGTTTGTTTGCTCTGCACTTGCTCTTCTAGGACTCCAGGGTTTTTAGATGAGAACCAACTCTTATGTCTGATTCTGCATTGTTTTCTTGAGAAAATATAAACAATCCATTTCCAGAGTCAGTATGTCATTTGGCTCAGTTCTTGATTGAGGGATCTTCATAGCCCTTCCTTGTCACTGCAGAAATTTTGCTCATTATAGACTACAGATCTTAACCAGTATCAAATCTACTTCCTACCTCCATTTGCAGACCCAGGGTTCTGTTCCTTCATAGTGGGTAGAATATTATTAGAGCTGTTTCTAGTGGGAATTAAATACAAAGATCCTATGAATCATTTCCAGTAGTGGAACCATGTAGGCTTGCCTCTTCAAGTTGTTATTCTGTGTGTTTTCATTTCATTCCTGCTCCCTCAAAAAAGGTTTTCTGCTTTTGAGCATGAGAACGTCTTTTTATGCTAATAATGTTTCGTCTGTCATGTTGTATGTTGAGTATGGGGATTCCGTGTGTACTATCTATAACATTTATCAGAAGACATCCCCAAAAGTTTTTTAAAAATAATTTTATTTAACTTTGGACAGTTTTATAACAAAATTTGTCTATTAAAAAATCACAAGGAATACAGAACATAGTAAGTCTCAAAATAATATTTATCTGAGCATGAGTTTTCTAGATACAAGTGTGGAGAGACCTGAAAGATCATTTTTAAGATTAGTATACAGAATATTTTATGGTTTTAAGATTTTTAACCCCTGGATACAAAATTAAAATATCAAAATTGGGACAAATCTGTCAATCAATCAATTGATCAACAGATATAATGATCATAGTTTAAGAAATTCTGAGACTTGAATATGTGATTGTTGGGTGTATAACTCTTATACAAAAGACATGCACGATGCTATTAATAAAGTATAGTTGACATTATCTTGTAAAATACCTTACTTTATAAAATATCATACTCCATAAAAATATTTAAAATATCTATTAGTTTTTGATACAGAATGTTGAAGTTTTAAAAATTTAATATCACATCAAATCACTTTATTGCTTCAGTACAAAAAAAAAACTTAAATTGGTAATATGAATACTCAGAATAAGCCATAGCATGAATAAAATTTCTTGTTTGACTATTCGATTTAAAATTGCAAAAACCAAATAAGGAAATGTACATGCTATTCAGAAATATGTAGAATAATTTTACTTCAATTGGAAAGAATCCATTTCTTTCAAGTATTTATATGTTGGTATTATTAATGTTAGTAATATAACACAAGTCAAAATTTTGTGGCCAATCTCTCAAAATTTTGCATACTAGTTTTTTTATTAGAATGTGGCAATATATATAAAACTAAATTTGAAACATTAATTTGCTGAGTCAGCAAATATTTGGGATCAGCTATTCTGTAGCTAAATTTTACATGAAACAAAGTAAGTCACACTTTTTGCTATAGTAATCACCTGTTATTTTCATCCACACTGCATCCTTTTCTTTGAGGAATTTTCTATTTCATAAAGTACCTGACGCTTTTATATCAACTTTCAATGAATAGGGGCTCTATCAATATTTATTAAATAATTAGGATTCATTCTTATAATGTGATTTAAATGAAATGACAAATGCAAAGAGCAAAGAATTTAAGAGTATATAAGAAAAAGAATATAAATTTAAGCAAATAAGAAAGCCATGAAAATTATTACATTATATCTGATATTTAAAAAATAATTTTCTGGCTTATAGAGAACACAAGAAACAAGTTATTTCTGTATATATAAGCCAGTAGTGAGAATTTGTTCAGTGTTCAGTAAATACTTGTTGAATTTAAGTGACTATCATTCTGAGATATTCTATTTGAGGGACCTTCAGCATTCTAGTTTCGTACTACCAGCCACCAGGTCCTCACATCTCCCCTTTTTTCTCTCCCCTTAAATTTGTGTGTTCTATTCTTAATAATGCCTTTGAAATATGTAGATAAAGACACACACTTTGTTTGTTTTGTTGTTGTTGTGTTTTTGGTCACATAGCATCTGACATCATTCCATATGTCCTTCCAAGATGCCTCTGACAGAAGATTTCTCAGAGATCTTATGTGTCACTATTTCTCCTAGTTGCTCCCAGTTTTACCCTTTCCGTTGTCTATTTATTACAAAATGAAACATTTTTATAAAGGGGATTTGTGTTGAGATTTCCAACCATATCTTTCTTAGACGTCTGTTCTTTTTTTTCTAAAGACCACGATTTACATATTGCTAAAAAAAATTAAAAATTAAAAAAAAATAACTGAGTAAATTTGAATCTCTGATTGGCCTTATTAAGAGATTCATGAATCAGGCAGTATCCCATCTAGTAACTAGTGGGGTACTTGAGCAGTTGTACAAAATGGGAGGTTTTTATAGGAAGGGAGCTATTAGCAAAAGAAAAGAAAGAATATTTTTAGGCCATGAGATCTTTTAGGAGCGAAGGGAACAGCAAAGATCTTATCGTACAGATTGTCTCTTCTACCTATGGGTGATAGATAGAGACCATATGACAGATTACCTCGTTGGTGTTGACCAGAAAATTCCAGTCTGGTTGATTAAGATTACATTTCTGGAGAAGGTAAAAACTGCAGTTAGGTTAGGTATTAAATCTATGTTTTGTATCATAGGCTTCCAGCACAAGTGAACCTTTCAGGGTCTGCAGTTTTCTTTTTAACAATATCCACATCAGTTTAACCTCCTTGTTTTCATTATTCTAAACATTTATCTATCAGCCAGGCTGGTTCCCATCCTAAACTGAAGGGTAAAATTGGGATGGTAAGAAATAAAAGAGACCATTGAGTTGATAATAGCCTTTTGTTGGTTACTGAAGGCTCATCTTTGAGGAGATATTTCAAAGAAGAAAGAGGAGAACTCAAAGGTCAGATTGAATTCATTTCACTACAAGATTACATCTTTTTATAATTATTCATCTTGCTCAAACAGCACTCATAATAAATACTTTCTATCCCCAAACTCTTACTAATTTATTATCCTGTCATTTCTTTCCCTTTCAGTTGCCATGCTGAAAGAAATAATTTAAAATTGCATGCAGATGTGTTACTAATGAAATTTAAAATATTCTGTTGGAAAATAATGTGACTCGATGAATACACTAATAGTAAAAATCCAAATCAAAAAATAATAACTTTCTATAAAATTAGATACACCAAAAGATGTCAAAATTTGGTGCTCAGAGTCAATCTGGACACCCTTACCAACCAATGTCACTACTTAGAGATTAAATATTTTAAGTATTAAGGTGCTTTATAAACTTGCATTAAAATCAAAGAATAAATCTCATTAAGTAGAAGAAATTCAACATGCTTATAATGAACAGAATTGACTATGCATCTCCAACATCATATAGTTTGGTTTATATGTCAATCTCTAATCTATTAACTAAAAAACATGGCTCATTGATTTACATCAAAATGTTGGTATCTAGACCAAAAAGTCCAATATTGAGAAAATATGTCTCTAAGATAAGTTCTATATCATGCACTGAACGATCATGAGCAGAAAAGCAGAAAACACTGAATTATAATCCTAGCTCAAGAATGTCATAGCTCTGTGACCTTGGGTAACTACTTAACCTCTTTGTCTTCTGTAAAGCAAACTCACTGCACAGTTGTTGTAAAAGTTAGAGATAATGTGGCTAGCTGAGTATATGTCAGTAAAGATACAAAATTATACATCATATCATATTCATTAATATTATCATAAAAATTACTCTAACAGTATATGCTATTTCTCTATCCCTTCAATCAAAGATCAGGCATACAAATATATATGAATATATACTTTGCTCACAAAATATTTTGCAAAACTGTTACATATTCAAGACTGCAGGAAAAAGTCTTTACCTTATAGGTATACTCATAAAGACAGGTCCTGAATACTAAATGTAAAATAATGAGTCTCCATCTTACCACCTAAGTTCAGACATGGCAAACATATTTTTTGAGTTATCTATAATGAAGAGTAAAAAGCATATTAGAAAGTTGGTAACTAATAAAATCCCTCTGAAGAAAGTTCAGTTGATTACAAAAAGAATAAAAGTCACATAATTTTTTCTTATAGCTTTCTTCAAAATAAAGCTATGTGTAAAAATGACACTATGCAGTGTCATTTTGGGACTGTCAACTCATTAAACATGAATAGATTAGTTTCAATCCTTTTACTTTGTTAAAAAGCAAATATCTGTATAGGGCAAATGAATAGATATTTTTAATGTCGAATTGAATTCAGTTTTGCATATGTAAAAAAAGCTCCTATTTTACGAAGGTATCTTAGAATGAGTTCCCCTGAAATAAGTGGGCTTTTTATAAGCAGAAAATGAGTAGAAACACGTTTTAGGTTAACTGGTCATGATAATAGCACAGATTCTCTAGACATATAGGAATTATATAAAATTACAAGTTTATTATCCTTCTATTTAGAATAAACACTTATAAATACATCAAGTCGGGTGGCTCCTCTTTGTCTATAAATCCTCTGAAGATACAGTTTACACACAACACCAGTGGTAAACATAGCCTACTACTTTGGTTATTTACATTTAGGATCACACATAGTCATCAGTTTGAGAAGACAACAGAAGCCTTGATCGCTTATGTGTTAGTGAGGAAAAGAAATTCTAAGGGGATATTCTAGCCTAAGTCAAGGTTAACATGCCTTGGATTCTATTGCTCGAAGGACTGCCAAGTCTAGTTGGGAATATGACCTGCTACTGTGTCATCACCTCACATCTGCTAGATCTTGACAATAACCCATTTGGGGGCTAATATCCTGACAGCACTCTCTCATGACTTACATTTGACATATCTGTGAGTACTCATGAACACTGCCAGAAAAATAAGTTATCCCTATAGGAATTCTTAGAATTAAAGTTAATTATTTCCTTAGTTATGGTTATTAGGAACTGATAGGAAGTAATGAAGTAAGAGAGTTTAGGGGCAAAATAAGACCGTAATCATGTTGATCACATATTGGCAAAATGTAAAGCACGATCTTATAATGTACTCTTAAAATCAAAAGAAAATATCAGAATTACAACATAAATAAGAGTCAAGGGGAAATTTTCTCATGCATGACTGTGTGTTTGTAGAATGTTTATAATTAGTATTGTAAATAAAAAGTGACTGCTTAGTTATTCTTCATTTAGACCTTGTTTTTTTTTTTTTTTTTTTAAGGAGATTCTGGTGGTATTTTGCTAATTATTAGTCATAATATGCCTACACCATTGTTCTTAAAGAGAAAGGAAGGCAGAAATTTCTCCTTCTGCCTTGTCCAGTTCAATTGCTTAGATTTTAAATCAGGAACATAAAATTTCACTATGTTATGTAAAAAGGAGAGTAATTTACATAATTTACAGTTAGCTGTAAAAACAAAAACAAATAAATGTCTGAATCACTTCTTTAAAAAAAATCTGTGATTTGAGGACCATTTAACAAGTGAGAATTTAACAAAAATTAAAATAGATTGCACAGGATGGAGTAATGTAGCTTAAAGTAGCTGAAAATTAGGTTGAATTTTCCCCTTCAACTTAAATACCCGTGTAATTATACTTATATTTGAGGTAATATTAAGATTTATATCATGACAATTCTTTCTTGAAATCAAAATATGATTTTGTTGGTTGTATATCATTGAGTCACACCAAATGTTCTAACTGCTTCCCCATAATTCTTAGCCCTCTGAAGTTAGTGGGACCATATGAACATCTCCAGCCATCTCACGTGAGCAAACACGATATGGGTTACTTCTTGGCCTAAGAATATAAACAAACTAATAAGCAATATTCCAACTATTTTTCCCAAAACCACTGTCATTCAAAGGTTCACATGTTGCAGATGAAGTACATAAATATCGCCTTAGTCCCTTTCTGTGGGTGTTTCATTTAATATTCAAAGGTAGCCTATAGGGTAGTATTATATCCATTTTATAAATTAGGGAAATTGAGAATAAAATGTGTTGTCACTGGCAGGATGGACATAGCAATTAAGAATATATGTCTTGAGATCAGAGAGAGAAGCATTCAAGTCCTATCTTTGCATTTATTTCTTATGTGACCTTGGCTGGGTTATTTAAATCTTGAAGTCTCAGATCCTTTATCTGAAAAATAAGAATTATTACAGTACCTCCTTGTAAGATTGTAGTGGGAATTAACTGACATATCATGTGCTAAGTTCTTAACATGTTGTAAACACTTGGTTAGGTCAAGACACAGGGAAAGTTTTAAGATGGAGCATTTTCATATTACAGAGAATTTGATACAACCAAGTTTCCCAGCATGGTACAAAGATAAACTCCTTACATAAGTAGCATTCTTTCTTTGGTTCTTCTTCTCCTTCTCCTTCTTTTTTGATGTGGACAATACACTTTATTTTTTTTGTCTAAAAGTAAAACATTGAAGAATCATAGATTCAGGGTACCATAACAAATTGTTTAGAAAAAATATATTTTTAAATCCCTTTGTCAATTTAGAAAGGAACATATTTTGAGGTAGGAAGGTGGAGGAGTGAGAGAAGTTCTATTCTTAAAATTCCCTTGTTAAGATTTTAGGAAGTCTTTGGAAAATGTTTGTACCTAAGAATAAGAGGAGTGATAAAGGTGGTCTTTCTAAAATCACTATCTAAGACTGCCAATTGCCTAAGTAAATTTTTAAATTTTTTGTTTATTTTCTGTAGAATAAGGTTCAACATTTTTAGCATATGAGTATTTTGAGCTGATGTCTATTGATTTTTCAGGCCCACTCCCATCTTGTTCTGGATAGAGTTAAATCAAACTATATTCAGTGTCTCAAATGTTACATACTCATTATATCTCCAGTCATTACATTTGCAACTTATAATAAAATTCCCATTGCAATCCTGAGGATTATTGTTTTCCAGGATGGGAATATAACCCAATTAAAAACAGAGTTGTTTTCAGGGATGAGTAAAGAAGTTGTTTCGAAGGTAAACCTTCCTACTCTGTGAAGAGAAGACCAGCAGAGACATGCAGACCTGAGGAATGGAGAAAGAGCATTCGAGCATCTGGATCTAGCCGTACATGAAGTCAAAAGCATCCCGTTTGACTTCCCATATGACTCAGATGGCCAATATATAAATTCTTTCACTTACAACTATACTTAAACACAGATTTTCATTTCCCTAATTTTCTCCCAAATTTGCTTAAGGTGGAAACTAAATTTAGTGTGCATAAGAGCCCCTGAAGAAGACTATTAGTGACAGATTTAGGGCTTCACTCGCAGAATTTCTCATTTAAGTATTTTGGGAATGAACCCAGGAATATGTAATTTTTTAGCCAATATCCCAGGTGTTTCTTATACATGTTAAGGTTTTCATACTTTAAAGAAAACTAACTGTAAGGATTAATAAATTACATAACTTGATAGTACTTGAAAACAAACAATAATGCTTGGTGAAAATATCAGGCATCCTTTTTATGCCTGTGCATATATATGCAGTGAATATTTGCTTTCATCAATCAGATTACGAAAAATATGAAATTAGTTACTGTGTTCTTATAGAGGCATACTTCTGATCAGTAACTATTGGCTGTCTTTACCTAACATTCAATACCAGTTCACACTAACAAATGATCATTGAAATTAATGACTTCATTTTGTACTAGGTTCAAGACAGCTGTTCCAGAATCTTCTAATGTGAACTTATATTTCTCACTGCTGATGGCTGCCGTGGCCTATGCCATTATACCACCTGCTCAGCTCTCACTCACCAGCAGCTGCTGTTCTTGCTTTGGCACCATCTGCCTGGCTATCTCTGCATCCCATCTGTACTATTCCTTGGCACTGCTAAAATTACAACACATTCACTCTCTGCTCCTAAACAGATGAATTCCTGAGTCATTTCTCCTTTTAGATTTAGGGAAGCCCTTTGTGGAACATCTATAGGGCTCACCTTAAAAATACCTTTCCTCTCCCACTTAAAAATTTCATACTATCAATGATTCCTTAAATTTGGGGTGAGTCAGTCTTGTTTGCCAGAGCAGAAATACAGAACTTCAAAAATGCAATTATAATGATATGTGGTATTCAGATGATGCCTATCCTTAAAATAATAACAACAATGATTAAAACAAAATATTTTTTAAAAATTAAAAACATTTTACTATGTACAGAAGAGAAAAAACTAAAGTGTTTTGCAATTTATATGTATAAACAAATATGGTGACTGTAAGCTTATTATATAGTTGATCAACATGAAATATGAGAAGAGTATTGTGCTACCATCAGTGGGAAATATAAAAATTTTAAAACATGAATTTATAACCCAGTTTGGGAAATATAAATAATATAAATGATTAAAATATAAGATAGAATGATTACAAGTCTTCATTTAGGAGAATTAACCCCCCCAAACCTTCTTCTGTGCCCTCCTTTATCTCTACAGGCAAATGAGTCCTCCCCTGCAGAATTTATACATTGATGAAACTAAACAAGAAGAGCTTTGGATTCAAAAATGCAAAATGAAACACAGGGCAAGGATAAATTACAAGAAAAAAATTGAAAGAAGGGATAAAACATGATGATCTCTATGTGCTGAACGAGAATTCTGAGTTCTAACTTTCCTCCTGTTCTTAGAATACCAGTAGCCAATTCTGTAATTATCCTTTACTCTTTAAATTAGAGGATTATTTTTTTCCTAAGAGGGAAAAAACCCTCCACTTTTTGACATTTGAGATGCTTAAAAACTATTTTTAAAAAATAGAAAATCATGGTTCTTCTAGAAATAGAACATAATTGTGTCAAATAAAAATAAATCTGGACTTAGTAAGGACAGACTTTTATTCAAAAAGATTATTTCAAGGGAGGGAAAGAGGCTACTTACTGTAAGATGGGAGAGAGACCAGAACTAAGTCTGAACTCAGCTATGCTGAAGCAGAGGGTTACAGAATTTTTAAGGGCTGGGATGAGCTACAATAAAAATACTGGAGAAGATTGGGGGAGGTCATAAGCTATCTGTGTTTGCTAATTGGTTTCATTCAAAGGATAAAACTCATATCTTTATGACAGGGAAGTAGTTTTATAACTTGGAGCCAGGTACCCACGCAATTAGGCTCTTACCTCCCACAGACACAGGAAAGTAAGGATACTATCTCCTTTGAAATAATTAAAAATAATTCTGGTAAGACAAGGAATCTTAGTTATTTAGGCACATTACATAGAAGGCAAAAAAAATAATCTTCCTTGTAGAGGAAGGCATTAATCAATAAAACAAAGGAGCACACCCATCAGAACTGAGCAAACGTAAAAATGTTAATATATGTATGCTATGGCTTCTTTTCAGACTCATCTATGACAGAATAGTCTTGCCTTTTTCTGTATGTTAATTGCTATACATGCTTTCATATTCTAGAACAAACTGATATTTAAGATAACATTCTATTTCTCCCTGAAAAAAATATACACATATATTTCTATCACTGTTGCTTTTCATATAGATTCCACTAGCAATATGAATTATAAATTTTAATCAAAATAACCTAACCTCTATTGTACAGAAAAAAAAAGAATGTAGATAGATGAGAATTAAGTGTCATACACAAACTTTTGAAGAGATTAACTGAACATATGTAACTGGCAAGACTGAATTATATCAGAGCACTGTGTTCCTGGAAAACAACAACAATCAAGAAATCCCCCACCCTTGTGTGTTCCCACAAAAGGCTAACCACAAAGGACCATCCTGCTCTCACTTATTTGGAGACAAGACACTTCTCCCTCCTTTCTCTTGACCATCATATAGTTGTGTATGACTACTTTGTTTTCCTGCCTCTATAAAACCCCAGACATCTCCTTTTCTTTAAGATGCTCCTCATCTCTCTCTCTCTCCTTATTGCAATAGACTGAATAAAATTATCTCCTTAATTATCCTGTGCATTTGTCTTTCACGTAGCACCATTTTCTACAGCCATGCACATCCTTTTTATGATTTATTAATAATCTCTGGAGGTAGGAAAACATTTCATATTCACACAATGAAGGTCACGGCTTTTCTTAATTATAGACTCACGGACTCAGAGTTTCAATTCTACAACTTCAGTCACAGGTCACAAGTAAACAAACATAAAAACTTGCACATTCCTTCCTAGCAGGTATGTAATTATTAATTTAGTTGAGCTCATAAATAGACAAATAAATAAAAACTACTAACAAACTGCATTCTCCATCATGTTTGACATAGTGGAGAACAGATTGTTATCATTCATCAGCCAACACCACCAAACGGTCAGATGATAAAACCAAATTTTCAATTGTTGCTACCCAACAATGGGGAATAACTTAGTGGTTGTGCATAAACCAAAAACCAAAACAAAACACAAAATCAAAAGAGAGGAGGGAAAAAAGCAAGTCATAAGCATTACAGTTTCATTATTTGGAATTCACTTTGTGAGCCAGTAAAAACCATGTCGGGACTCACGCATCCCATTAGATACCCATCTACGTCAGTGCAGCTTACCTAACTCTGACTGGTGAATCCATGAGTATCTTGGGATGGTCTCTAAAATAAAAGGTACACTGATGTTTGATCACTCTGTTGTCAAGTTTACCATTTCCTAAATCCTGCTGTCATATGCTGAGCTTTCAGTCTGTCTCTGTAGTGCTTAAATGAGTTGATAGTCATAGATCAACAAATACCTTGAGCATAAAAATAAAAGTTACCAAAGCCAACAAACGAAAAAGTAATATACAGTAAAAAGAGCCAATACAGTTTGCTGGTTTTTTAAAAAGAGAAAAATCACTGCATGTTATACAAACATGCTCATTGTATTATCTCATCTACCCATACCAGAAACAGCTGTTAAGTAATTTACTCAACAAACACAAATGCAGAGATTTCTAAGAGAGGGTTAAGAGGTTAAGAAGGCAAGTGAGAGAAAATAGGTAGGCAGGACCATATCCTGAGGAAAGTGATTTGTTAATTAATAATATAAAATATATCATAAAAGCTATGAAGAACCACTGGGAATTCTGTGTAGGAAATGATAGAGTATAAAGGGTTTTCACAAATATTGTCATTATTGAAACATAACACATTATAGATTTTCTTCAGGATTTTCTAATGTTCATCCTGAGAAAAACTGAATGCTTAAAATAAGTCACAATCTGCTTCTAAGTCACTTTTTTGTGAAAGTTGAAGCTCATATTTTCATTTAGATTCTAGATTTTAAGTTCTAGAAGTAGTAATACTAGTGCAATAGAACCCATATAGGACAGTCTCTCCATTTTCCAGGGTTGTTGGAGGCTGATGGAAGAGAGGCATTTGGGGAAGTACAAGGGAGTATGTCTTATGATATCTCCAGTTTAGTGAGTTATCCTCACTTACTATACAACCAGAGGGGAAAATTCACTTTCCTACTGACTTGTAAGAAACTGAGGAGCCTACTTCTTTGTCCAACTGGGTTGTGTACTGATAATGTAAAAACTTCATAAATTATCTATTGGAGACTTAAAGAATTTTGTTTCTTTTTGCATTTTTTAATTGCTTAACATTTCCTAATTTTTCTCTTTCCCCCCTTATTTTCTAAGTGTCTTTCTCCTTTCATCTTAAGTATTTTCTTCACTCCCTATCCATTACACCTTTAAAATGGAGTTGTAGCCTTTGTCTTTCTTGTTTCTTTTTTACACTGCCAATTCAAGCCTACACTAAATGCTGAATGTAATGGATATCTTTCTCTACCCAGACTGCTGCTGAGTCTGAAGTTGGGAGGGATGAAATCTGCTCCCATAGGGAGATGGTGACATTTTAATGTAGCCCAGTGCTGTATATGAAGAAGTGCACTCTTGAGTTCATCTTAAACCATTACTTTGTGTTCTCTTCAAACTGTATACTTCACAACATCTGACATATATATATATATATATATATATATATATATATATATATATATATATATATATACATTATATATAATATAACAGATGAAAAGGAACTGTGAGACAAAGAAACAGTAAGATGTAGTGTAAAAGAAAAATTGCACCTAATATGTGCTAAAAATAGCATAGAAAACTTTATTCAAGACTATTGCAATAAGGGTCAAGCCTATACTGCAAAAGAGAAGAAAGATTAAACTCAAGTCTTGAAAAAAAAGGCATAAGGATTTTTAAATGCTGAAGTGAGTTAATGGAAAAGTACTGGGTGACATAGGGAATGGGTTTGTCAATATGAGTAGGCCATCTGTGTTTACCAATTGTTGCTTACTGAAATTAGGCCCCTACCCTCCTCCTACAGCATCTGGAAGACAGAGACTCTATTTTTCTTGATAGTTATACTACAAACGATGGTTCCAAATTTCTTGAGAAAGATACTTGTGGGTCATAGAAGTTCTACATTTCAAGAGGCAGAGAACGAGTTTACAAATGCAAGTTTTCTAAAGTAAATGCTCTAATAAAAGGGAAGTCAGGGACTTAAATAGTCAAGAAGAAGTCTGTCTAAAGTTTTGTCAAGCTGTTAAGACCATCTGGGTCAGTAGCGTAGAGAGTATTCTAGGAAATATATGTATTTAAATTTAATTTATCAAGAATCTGCAATATGTATGCATACCAAAATCAAATTATGTTAAAATCATGTGACCAGTTGCCAGAGGATGGGGGGAAGGTGGTCAAAGAAGAGAAAGAAGATCAAATATGTGGTGATAGAAAGAGAACTGAGTCTGGATGGTGAACACCCAATGTAATATATAGATGATGTATTATAGAAATGTATACTTGAAACCTATATAATTATACTAACCTATGTCACCCCAATACATTTAATTAAAAAGTCATGTGCCTAGTTGCTATAATAATAAAAGAAGTGATATCCATTTCCTCTCCCTCATTTTTCATTTTCTTTTCTTTAACAAATATTTCCTGAACAATTTTTGTTTGTTAAATGCTTTGTTTGAGAACTACAAAGCACACACACATAAAAGGTATGTAAACTTTCAATAGCACTGGGAATTAAGAACTTGAAATTAAGACTTTTGCTCAAACTTATTAAATGCCAGGAGAAACTTTTACTAAACAATGGTCAGTTGAAAAATTGACACAAAATGGTGGGTCCGTTGGCAGTAATTGGGTAGCAAAGAAACTAGGAATAATTTCTGCTGCAGCATTATTTTCCCTTCACTGAAAATAGTCATAGGGAAGTCAAAGAAGAGAATTAGTGAAATTGAGGGTCCTCATGACTTTGATTAAATTTAATTCTGAATCCTAGCTCTAGAAATTATGTTTCTCTCTATATACCCTTCCTAGACATAGTCTTTCTCCCTGGATAATCAGCAACCCCTTAGGTAGCAGAAGACAATAGCGCAGACC
This sequence comes from Rhinolophus sinicus, assembly GCF_057876585.1. Taxonomy (NCBI): domain Eukaryota; kingdom Metazoa; phylum Chordata; class Mammalia; order Chiroptera; family Rhinolophidae; genus Rhinolophus; species Rhinolophus sinicus. Next base: position 90,093,722 of record NC_142502.1, read on the forward strand.
TGACCACCCATTAATACCTCATTTCTTATACTGATTCTAGCAGCTCTACTATTTCATTTTAGCTGGGAGTCCTTACATTATGAGTTTATCACTAGAAAAACAAATGAAATCTCAAGTTCTGGCAGCTACTGGTTTTTTGTTATTTTTTAAATTTATTGTTATTTACAATTAAGTAATTAACTTATTCAATATTCTTAGATATTGATCAGTCAGGAATAGTAGAGTCATTTCTCAGATTATGAATTTTTCATGTAATAAAGAAATATCAAACACACAATTATTAGATGATATCATATTCATCAATCTTTTAGCTTTTTAAAAGAATAATAATGTTTAACTGCAACCATGTAGTGTCCATGTTGAGGGAAAATCTTACCAAATAAATTTTTCTTTAAATGTTAAAACAAAATTTGGACTAGATGGAAGGAAGTCATGAAAGAGCTCTGCTTACACCTCCAGCTCTAGACCTTAGAGGGTTGGAGATGAAAGTGAACAATGAAGTCACTCTTGAGAATGACAGTTGGGTCCTGCTGAAAACCTCTGAGAATGACCTCTTGACAGGTTAAGCAATAGGTACTGTAAAGATTTATCTCTTAATGGTGTCATTTGAGCAGTCATAAAAGATAGATATAACCTCTTCAGAAAAAAGGAGAAACTACTTACTGTAACAGTATAGGCTGAAGCTTCTTCTTTTTTGCCCAAGTAGGCTGTCTGCTGGCGGGTGGCAGTGGTGGAGAATTTAGTATATGTAGAAAAGTAGGCATTAGGGAGTAACTCTGGAAGCTGGAATTAAACTGAAGTTGAACGTAACCCAACAATATGATTTCTATACCCAACAGGAAAGTATGCACATTTATTTTTAAGAAAAAATAAATCCAAGAATTTGTAATGCTATTACCAAAAATTCTAGCGTTATGCACAATTGTCAAAAATTAAAATACTCATCAACAGTTAAATAAATTGTGTATAAAATGGATTACTATTCAAAAATGAAAGTAAGTGACATACAATTATACATAGCAACATACACAACTGTCATCAAAATAATATTGAGCAAAACAAAGCAGGAATAAAAATAAATATTGAGTGACTTGATTTATACAGAATTCAAAAGCATCCACAAATCATCTACGCTTTCAGAGAAATAATTATCTTCAGGGATAGAAGTGTGCTTTAGGAAGAAGGACAAGGGAGACTTTTTACGTGCTGATAATATTTTACTTCTTGACCTAGTTATGAGGCATATTCATTTCTAGGGCTCCCATAACAAATTACCATAAACTGGGTGGCTTACAACAAAGAAAAATTTTCCCTTAAAGTTCTGTGACCAGAGTCCGATATCAAGGTATTATCAGGACCACACAAAACTCTGAAGGCTCTAAGAGAGAATCCTTCCTTTCTTCTTCCACCTGGATCTGTTTTCTTCCTAACTTGTAATTAAGTTAAGGATTCAAGATGTTATCATCCTGAATTACCCAGGTGGGTGTCATTAATGCAATGACAATTCCCTATAAGAGAGAAGAGGTGAGGACACAGACACAGAGAGGGCCATGTAAAGTCAGAGAAAGAGACCAGAGTTAAGCAGCCACATTTACAAAGATCCTTTTCCCAAATAAATTCACAATTACAATTTCCAGGGATTAGGATAAGGACGTATCTTTTAAATGGTGATTTAACCCACTATATGTGGACATGTTAATTAGGTAAATATCTGTTGAAATACATATTTAGGACTTATGTTCTTTTCTTTTTATGCATTTTACATTAAAAAATAACAATGGATTAATATTTCTGCTTTTTATAAGCTTTTCAATTATGCAAACCTAGTCTGATTAGGCATATATTGGGCATTGCAATGGGGAGAGACTACTGGTCTCCTTATGATTTGCAACTTTTTAGTCCCAAATTGTTCTGGAATATCACAAGTAAATATATATACACACTGTGTTTAAAAGAGACATTTTAAATAAAACAGGATCACAAAAATTAGCACTACAGAAATCAACAACAAAAATAAGTAACACGCCAATCATTATAAGATTTATGGACAGAATAATGATAATACTAGATGACATTTCCAAAAATATTTTGCACTCTGACAAGGTTACTTTAATGTACTTAGCTCAGAATGGATGCTTCAGCCACGCCCCCACCCCTCTGCCCACCACCACCACCACCACCACATAATTAAAAATACATGCACTAAAAAGGCTACAGTGACATGTCTTGCTTTGTGTGAGAGCAAATATAAGCACAGTTATAAGGACATAAAGAATGATATCCAACCAAGAATTAGGACACACAAGGAGGCTTCCTGCAGCAGAGAACTTTAATTATTAACCTATCCCAATAGGTGACACCAAGTCTAAATTGCTTATTATGTTTTCTGATCATAAAGGATACCAAACACTTTTTATGGCTTGTTGTACTATAAATTTTATAATGTAGGCACATCTGACACAAAAGCAAGATTGAGTGGTAAAACACCTTATTATCATCCGGTGTTTTACCACAGACTTACTCTTCTGTGCAAAAGGCCATCCTCATCTGCTGAAGTTGTTAGTGAGTCCATTGTATGTTCTTGATGACCAATTTATGAATTAGCTAGAAATATGAACTTCACTAAAAATATGTAAGAGAGAAACAGTATTTTTATTTCTGTTTCAATTTATTTTTCTGTGTTAAAACCATGTAAAGCAATGGAGAGTCATGTTTAAAACCCTAAACTAAAGTAAAAGGTCCTGTATTCCAGTTCTGCCACTAACTAAATCTGAGATTATTTCTCAAAACCACAGCCTATTCATCTATAAAATAGACAAATAACAGCCCCTCCTATCCAGAAATATTGTCCTTTTTTCTAACTGAATTCAGAAAGATTTATAAATGGATTAAGGATGTTCTTTCTCCTCTGATATTAGCAGAGAAAAACTTTCCCTTAGCAGACAAGGGGGTGGGCAAGTAGCAAAATCTAAAACAGGTAAAATTAAACTTTTCATTTTGTGAAATACTGAGAGAGCATCTCCGATTTTCCCCTTAAATATGTTTAGGGATTTTTTGTTTTGTTTTTTGTTTTGTTTTATTTTGTTTTGTTTGTTTATTTTTTCATATTTTGGTATGACATAGCCTACCCTGGCAGATGTAGGCATGATTCTAATTACATGTGTAACCAGGCAGTAGGAATCAGAGGTTTCTACTATTGATTTTGATTATTGAGGTTTCTGTCCAGGTCGTGATAAGGAAATTATTTCAAAGTGATATCATGCAAAAACTGTCTTTCTGCTTGTGGTTTGAATTAAAGATGGCTCCCAAATTTATCCAAGGCCATGACTCTTCATCTGTATTGTCAATAAGTATCCTATTCTGAAGAAAGTAACTCGTGAGATTACTATAAATCCAATACCATATGGTTCACTTTTTGCCCATTTGCCATCTCTACGTCCTACCAGCTTGGAATTTCTGGATCAGGAAGAATCACTGGACACATTGCCTGTGTCAGGTGGGGTGTCATGAGGGGGTCTCTGGTCCTGCTCTCTACACAAGAATGCAGGATATGGTGAGGCCAAAAAGGAACACTAACGGAACCATGGATAGGGGGTTCATACCATTATAATCTTGCTGGTGTCTGGGTTGGAGATACAGGAAGCAGGAGACACACGATCCACAATCTACCATCTGCTTCTCTGCCAACCAACAAACCCCTTGCTAACTGCAATCCACCCTTGCGAGCTCAGCCACAGCAGTTGTATCAGTGGGCAATGTGACTGGTTGGCCATCAGCTGTAACCAGTTAGCACCTTTCCACATGAGGTCAAGAGCCTGGAAACTGCTCTCTGGGACTCTGTCCCCACAGCCTGTTAGAGGGTCCTAAGTCCATAATTTGAGAATAGAAGTATAGTGATTTTGTCTTAAATAAGTCTGTAAAGACCCAAAGACAAGAGGTGTGCTAAGAAAGATCCCAGATTAGCTTAATTTAAGATGCAAAAACAGCTGGAAGTTTTTTCTAACATTTGTATTCAAAATCAAACATCACTATTCTTTGCAGGTTATCATTTATAGTTTGAACTTTTCTGGCAGAACACTTCTTTCAGTAGTTATTGAAAAATGAACACTGCAAATCCAAGTAACGCTAGAACTAAAAAAAAATTATATAATTTCTTAAAGCAAGTACTGAGGCCCAATGCAACAAATCATTTTTTTTAATGAACCCAGTTGATTTCAGATAACTGGAAACACTCAGAAGAATTGCAAAATTTGGGAATTGATTTGAAGCAGAAAATAATTCCCTTTACAACTCAAGGGCAGAAAACATTGTTGGATTTCACAAAGAACTAAAGTGGAGAAATTAAAACACATAAACACACATGTTTGCATAATTGTCTGTATCAATAGGTTCTCTTGACCTTGGCTTTAGATTGAGTTTGGTTAAAGTCAGAGGTATTTATTCTCTCATCTCTCTCTCTGAAGGATTTCCAAGGGCTGGCTGTGTTCCTATACCCAAGCCTACAACTCCCCATAAGACACAACTTCCACACAGTTCTCTCTCGCACTTTCCAGCTTCCAGTAACTTACCTTCTCTTCATCCATTCAGACTTGGTATAAAAGATTTACTTACTATTGCTGGTTTCATCATTGTCTATAGTGGTTTCCTTGCACCTGTTAAACAAAAGCTTTCATGGCTGAAATCTTTTCTGAAGGTATGGTTATATTGAGCCACATGCTAACCAGAATAAAGCCCAGGTCCTTGGGCATATAGTCTGAACCATCAGCAATAAGGCTAGATGGACAAAACAACATGGCCACAGTCTTGATGTTGATGGGCTCTTTCTGTTGTACATTATGTTTTGGGGCAGAAAGGTGTAAGTTGTTTTGAAAATGTTTACACTGCCTATAGATTGGGAGAGCAAGAAAAGGTGAAGCAGGAAAAGTTCTAGGACAGGTGCATAGTCCACGAGAAAGAAATATTTACTACTTTGATTGGTTGTAGGCAACAGTCTGAAAAGGTTATGCAAAGCAGGATGTGGCAGTGTCCGGTGTTCAGTGACTTCTTTTCAGATAGCCACGTGGATGTTAATTCAAAGCTCCAACATACATTCAAGAATGTGAGCAGCCTTTTGTTAGTTGGTCCACACCTATTAACTGAGTAATTATTCTTTTCTCTTTATTTCACCCTCTGGTCTGCTGTAATTTAATTTAGGATGTCTCGGAATGTTTTCTCTTGTCATACCCTTCCTACACCTTTGGGCATTCTCTTTATTAAACTGTCTTTAAATTACTCTACTTGGGAAAGCAATCTGTTTCCTGTTGGTCCCCTGACTGATACAAACTCCAAGTTAACTCTATCTAAATCTCTATGGTACTATTTTAGAACGATCTATATGATCACGGCACTTGACAGTGCTTAGGAACATTTTTGGGAGTCTGGGTACATTTTATTTACCTGTTCTTCCTTTTCCATTTAATTTTTAGGCATGATTTTTGAGCGTTTTTACATCTGAGAAAGAAGGGACAGCCTATTTGTGTACTTCCAGTTTCCTACTGATATCTTCTGAAAGCTGGAGAGAAATTACAAGTCTTTCTTTAAGGTGAATTTAGGAAAAACTAGATAGAGTTAAAAGGGAGATGAGGTTAGAGGTTTATGAGAGTAACCTCCAAGATGGCGCCAATAATCCTTGCCACTTGTTGTTTATCCCCTTGTGTAATCTCCTTAATTGAATCAGGACTAGTATCTGTGGCCAATGAAATAGTATAGTGTGTGACTTCCCAATTTTTGTCATAAAAGGTATTGCAGTTTCTTGTGCCTTTGGATCACTTGCTGGGGGTAAATAACTGCCCTGTTGCAAGAACGTTCATGCATCCCTGTGGAGAGGCCAGTCAGGAGAGCAACAAAAGGGTCCCACCAACAAACAGAACCAGTCAGCAAATCCTAAGTGTGAATCAATTTGGAAGCAGTTAAGTCATCAGAGAGATAAAGGCCTGTAGCCTGCAGGGGACTGTGTCTGACTGCAATCAATGAGACACGCTAGGCCAAAACTACTTAGTTAAGCTGTTCCCACATTCCTGATCCCCAGAAATTGTGAGAGGCCATGTTTATTGTTTTAAGCATGAAGCGTTGGGATATTTTATTATGGAAAATAAAGACTAAAATAAAAGTAAATACAAGAATATGTACTGACTTTCATTTCAGATTATGGAAGTGAAGGGGAACAGAATTCACCACCCCAAAATATGTCACTTTGGCAGGTGGATTGTTTTAAGCAGAAGGTAATTAAGGCCCAGCAGATTCAGGAAAAGCTTTTTACCTCTCCCTTAACTGCCTAAATAAAATTAGAGGGTTTGTACCAGGAGGAGAACTAATACCAGAAATAACTTTTTATATCAGAAAGACTTATCTACCTGGCAAGGCAAACATCTCTTTACCAAATATCTGTCTTCTTATCCTCCTGTGAATTGTCTTCCACCCCTTGGAAACCCCAACCCCTTACCCCATTCTCCTTAGCTCAGGACGATATAAAAGCCTCAATTGCCTGACTGCGTATGAGTCTCATATTTTTATGGGGCTTCCATAAGTTATGAAGTTTGTTTTTCTCCTGTGAATTTGTCTTATATCAACTTAATTATTAAACCAACCAAAGAACCTAGAAGGGGAGAAGGGAAAAGCTTTCTGTCCCTGCAAAAGCTATAAGTTGTAGGACAAGAGGAGAAAAAATATCTAAGTGTCATGATGGTCAGGAATTTTCTTCGAATTTGAAAAATTACTTTGAATTTATTCTGTGTGGGACAGATACTCGAATTTCATAGGGTTTAGACACTTTTCAGGTGGATGGGCCCAAGGTTCCAGGCAAGTCGAGAGTTGCTGAGGCATTGCAACATAGAGGACTTTGCAATATAAGCACCATTTTACCGAGGGGTACAAGAAGCAATCAGCCTCAAGTGGTTGACTTGTCAAGAGTTACTGAAACCCAGGGTCCTTATAAATGTGATTAAATTTAGTGATTAAATATATCCCCTCCCCATGGGAGACCTAGCCTTTCCCTTGGGTAATCAGCAACCCCCAAGGCAACAGAAGACAATAGCAGAGACCTAATGATCACAAGGTCAGGACCTCTGGCAGGTTAAAGACAAGACCTTGACCTAAGACCTTGGTCTAAGTTTTGTTTCAACTTCTGAGCCCTAAGGTGTAATGACGCCCTGGCTACTTTCCCATGAAACCAGAAAGAGGGACAGCAGAACAGACCTCAGAACTGTCCTCAAGGCCTGAAGAAAGGATTCATTACTCTTACTTCACCTCCAAGCAATCAGCTCCCAGTTGCCCTATGTAATCTATAGCCTAGTACTTACCCTCCGGGAGGTTGGGCTTTTGAGCATTAGCTTTCCATTCTCTTGGATGGCACCATTCATAATAAAATAGCCAATCTTTCTCCACTGTCATTCTCAGTGTTTATTGTTTGGCTCTGCTAGTGCCAAGTGGATGAACTCTTTCTGTTTGATAACATTACTAGGTTGAATCTTTCTCTCAGGATGTTACAGCCATAATGTATGCAACTGTTTTTGTACAAGTGTCATTTTCAAATTATGTTTAACACATAGATGCTGGTTTCTTCCTTCACAGTGTTTACATGTTTGTGTTTTCTAAATTTTTTTACAGCCAACCTCTAGATAAATAATTGATTTTTTTAAAGTGTTTATTTTAAATGCATGCATTTGAACAAATATGATAGCTTACAAACACATTAGTCTCCAACTATCTCCTAAGGGTTTGCTGGGATAGTTCCAATCAAAAATATTCTATCATGTGGTTATATCATATGTTAGACCAATGTGTCTTGATTTTTGGTTTTAGAAAAAAAAAAAGCCACCGCAGATCATTTCTTACTATGTTAAGACGCTTAAATATAAAAAGAACAATGTATGAAAATAAGAGAGATGTGAACAGGAGCAGCCAACTGGCATCCATGCTTGGGGCTCGCATGCAAATCAAGTTATCCTTTGCTTTCCAACACTTCCTAATTTTTTAAAAAAACATATTTGAGGCTGGATAGCAACTCTATATGAAGACATCAGTGATATAAATATGGACAGCATTGTGTTGGGTAGAGCAATGCCAGGAATTGACAGGACCAACAGATAAAACTGAAGCAATTAAGTTTCCACAAACACTTGACTTGGTGTTGAATCAACACTCTTCTTGATAAACAGCAGTGTAGCAAGACATAAATGACAAATCTTACATTTCCAATATATAAACCATGCTGGTTTAATGAAGTAACAGAATTCTTTTCCAGCTTTGTTTTTACAATGTGGGAGAAAAAATAAGTTGCTCAGTAATTTGAGAGTTTTACTTCAGAGATCATGTAAAATTCTCTTTCTTCAAAATGTTGAAAGATTTATAGGTGAGCTTTGGCATGCTTCCAGCTTAATACCACTCCCCTCCAACAACAACAAAATTCTTACGGCTAGAGGTGAGCAATTTTTGGATGACATTTAATTCTCTTTTCCCACAGACTGTTTTCCAGGCACTCATTAAGAAATCTTTGGCAAAGCCAGAAAACTCTATCTCAAGAGCCTCCAATCTTTCTGTTATTTTTTTATTCTGTATCCCCCACCTCAACACATAACACAAAATAACTCATGGCTACACATTTTTTATCTTATTTTGTTTTGTTGCCTTGAAGATTTTCAATTGACCTTTCTCAGGAAAGATCTGAGAAATTTTTTTTTATTAAATAATAATGTCTTCTTTCTTCCAAAGAACAAAGGCATGGTCTACAATGGGGGAAAAAAAGAATAAGAAAACGATACTACCAAGCCATGTAGATAGAGACTTCAATATAAATGGCAATTCACTCATATATATAGACATTTCCCAAGTGTTCGGAATAATAAAATAAATAAAAATCATCTCATTATACCTGGTTTCAGAGTGATTTTTCTACACTCATATGTGATTTCTGTCTGTGAGACAATTCCCTTCTTTGCTTTTAAAAGTCCTATTTATTTCTCATCATCTAGCTCAAATGACATCTGGAGTATTTATTATTTTGCTATTTAGTATTTAATATAAAATGATTTTAGTAATTCCAGACTTTTCACTTGCTCCCACATTACTTCTTGACAAATTTCTATCAGAATGCTCTCCCCATATTGCAGGTAGTTTTCCTTTTGAACAAGAAATTCCTTAGGAAAATGGATTCTTTATCTTTTTTTTAACCCAGAATCTCAAAGTGTCTAGTATTTATAGTGCAGTTGCCATAAATGTACTGTATGCAGTATATGCTAGATACTAGATTGCAAACATCATGACATTGTGGTTTATATGCTTGGTTATTCTATGTATTCTCAGTGTACAGAACAGAGCATGGTCCATATTAATATCTCAATGAATATTTATTGAATAAATGCATGTGTGCATGTAATAAAGCTGATAAATTGTTACTATCTTCTGGGCCATGGGGTCACTTTCCCTTGCAGGCTTTTGCTGTCTGATTGTGTCTCCACTGAATCATGCAGCTAATCTTTGCAGTTTGTTCCAAATGTGATCATTTGAGAACGCAGAGGTCCATTGAAGACGTTGCCTAAATTATAAACTAGAAGCGAATCCACAATCATGACTTGGAATCTTCACGAGCTCTAAATTTGTTCTGATTATTATGTTTTCATATCTCTGTCTGCTCTAAATTCCTGGCTATCTTATAAGCACTGACTTCCTCATAGAACAAATCTTCCTCGAGCTGTGCTGTTTAAAGGTAAGAGCACACTATATAGCCTTATAGTGGGTTCTCATCAGGACACTGAATTTTACAGACTGTGCACTTAGGTGAGTTATACAATGTCTTTAAGTGTCAGTTTACTTATTTGAAAAGTGAGATTCATGATAAATGACTATGTAATAGCATCATTATAATGTTAAATAAGAGATTATGTGCCATCTTAACATCACCCCTTATAATCTAAAAGTAAATTTAGCTATTTCTATGCTTTTAATGAAGGGATTAATAAACTTAAACATACTATAAAAATGTAAAGCAATATTACTTATTTAGATCATTCCCATAAACTTCTAGTAGGGCTTAGAAGAAACTATTTTTCACATAGGACTGATTACCATGTAGTTATATAGACCTTAAAGTGCCAAGGTAGGCATATTTTATTTCATGAACTAAGTGATACTTCCAACAAAACAACCAGCCAGCCATATTCAAACAGGCAGTGGCCCTGTCTTTCTTACAGCTGAAGGCAGCCTAGTTTCAAATTTTACCTTTAGGGAGTTGTCAAGCATTTCATGGATTGTCATAAATCAGGTAGCAGTATACAGGAATCTGTTTCTGTATTCCATTATATTTCATTGGTTCACTCTTGTGCCACTAGTACTTTGTCTTGATTACTATAGCATTATTGTAAGTCTTGATTCCTGGCAGTGTAAGTCATCCAGCTTTGTTCATTGTCTATATCTCATCAATGTTGAATCAAGCTTCTAGTAGAAAATAACTTCATTACTAATGACTTTGGGATGACTGGAATTTCTTAAATAGGACGGACACACATGCACACACACACACACACACACATACACAACACAAGCATTAACCATAAAGAAAGCTAAACTGGACATATTTAAATTAAGAACTTTTGTTTAACAAAAGAGACAATTAAGAGAGTTCAAAAAGTAAGCTACAGACTAGGAAGATATTTGCAATATATACATTTGGCAAATACTTCATATCAAGAACATATAGAGAATTCCTATAAACCAATAGGATACAGACAGTCAACCTAATTACAACAGTAGGCAAAAGATTTGACAGCGACTTCACAAAAGATGGTAACAAAGTGGCCGATAAACATATGGAACTGTATTCAATATCATTAGACAAATACAAATTGAAAACTGTGATGATACACTATTTCATAAACATAATGGATAATTTTTTAAAAGACTGAGAATACCATGTATGGGTGAGGATATAAAGCTGGTGAAAATATAAAAGTACTTATTTTTATAACTCCTTTGGAAAAATATTTGACATTACTACTGAAGCAAAGCTTATGTATATAATTGATCCATATATATCCAAAAAGAAAGTGAAAAATAATATGTACAAAAAGACATATGGATACACTGTTCATAGAAGGTTTATTCATAACAGCTCTAAACCGAAAACAAACAAAATGTTCATTAATAATAGAGTAGGTAAGTAAATTATGTTGTCTGCATAGAGTTGAATAGTCATTAACAAAACGAAACTTCCCATGCAACATGGATGAATCTTATAGGCATTATATTAAGTGAAAGAGGTTAGATACCAAAATTTTTTAAAAATTTATTTATATGAAGTTTCCAAATGGATAGAAGTAACCCATAATTGTAGAAATCAGAATGGGAGTTCTGGGAGTTACTGACTGGAAAGAAGAATTAGGGACCTTCCTGGGTGCTGGAACTATTACATATACTACTTTTGGTGGTTGTTACACAGGTGCATACATACTTACAAATTTATCAATAAGTACACCTAACATTTGTGTACCTTACTACTTGTAAGGTATAACTTAGTAATTTGTTTTAAATGACAAATTCACTGAGGCAAAGAAGATAAAGAAGATTAACAATATGTTCCTTGTAGTGTCCTTCCTTCTGAATTGTTTGGTTAAGGCGAGGAAGGGACTGTTCTTTATGTAAGTACTTTCTGAGATGGTCATGGTCTATCAATCTAATGTATGAGAATACATACCCAAGGGCATGCCAGAAGGTAGTACTCAATTCTCCTTGGTCTTTCTTCTTACTAAATATAACTTGCAAATATCCATGTTCTGTTTATATAGTAATAAAAATATAATCTGAAACAGAAACACAAGGAAAAATAAATTTAAATAGTGTATCAAGTTTTTAGTATTATTATCTGAAAATATTTTAAGAGTTTTGGCTTAAAATTTCCTCTTGTGTATAAAATTATGTTAAGTTGGAATTGATGGTAAAGCCAAAGAGGCAATACCTCTGCTGCTTCTGTAATACCTCGGTTCAAAGAGCTGAGTTTACCTGAATGCAAGCAAGTATAATTCCTGGGTTGAAATGACCTTAGTTCCTAAATTTGCAGACCTCCAGACACTGGAGAACCATCTAGACTATTGTGGAGACTTGGCCCTGGCCCAGGCCCTGGGACTAACTAATCCTGTCGCAATTCTCCAGTGAATAAGTTTCAGTCAGGGTCCCCATGGGTCTCTTACCATGGGCCCACTTATTTTTCCTCCCCCACAAGCTCCATTCAACTTTTAAGTTATGCTTTCCTCCAATTCTAATCTCTATGTCTGCACCTTTGTTATTTCTACAGGATTCGCTGTTTGCCAATATCTCTGTCTATTGCCTGATGTTTTCCATCCTTTTAGCCCCACCTTCTAACTCTCTCTCTCTGATGATTATCCCAGAGCCCAAAAACTGTACTTAAATAATAGTTCAGGGTCAACAGCGATACCTTCATAATTACCTGGATTCAATCTTCATTTTAAAATGTTTAACATACTATTGATGATGCCCAAGTATTAACCTGTATCTTCATGTTTTGACCCAGTTGCTCCAGGTGGATATTTGAAACTTAAGTAAACAAAGGTTATCCTTTTATTTTCCTTGTATCCTCTGTTCTCTGATAATTTTTAGGTTGAATGTACATATGCCACCTATGCATGGACCAAAAGCCAAAACTTGGGCTCAAAAATTTGAGGCTCCTGTTTTTTTTTGTTATTATCTTTTTTTTTTATTAGTTTCAGGTGCACAAGACAAAGTAATACTTAGACGTTTATCATTTATATCCCTCACACTGTGTGAACCCCCTCCCCCCATCCAATATCTCTCTGACATTGCACAGAGCCCTTACATTTCCACTGTCTCTCTTCCTAATGTTGTACTCCGCTTCTTGTAAGTATATATAATATATATATATATAAAATTATAGTTGGCATTCCTTATTGTTCATCTTCAGCTTCAAGTGTACAGTGAAGTGATCAGGCATCTACATCACCCCTGAGGTGTTCTCCAAATGGGAAAAGTGTCCATCGGATACCCTACAAAATCTTTACAACATTATTGATTACATTCCCCAAATTAATTTTCAAAACCCCGTGGCCATCTTGTGGTTACTGACTGTTTTCCAATACCCTCACCTTCCCCCTTATCCCCATCTGCCCTCCTATCTAGCAACCCTCAGTTTTTCCTCTATGTCTCCAAAACTGTTTCTGATTGGTTCATTCACTTATTCTTTTCTTTAGATTCCACATGTAAGTGAGATCATATGATATTTGTCTTTCTCTGTCTGACTTATTTCACTTAACATAATGTTCTCTAGGTCCATCCATATTGTTGCAAATGGTGAGATTTCGTTCTTCTTTATGGCTGTGTAATACTCCATTGTATAAATGTACCACAGTTTCTTAATTCAGTCATCTACCGACGGGCATTTTGGTTGTTTCCATGTCTTGGCTATTGTGTATAGTGCTGCAATAAACATAGGAGTGCATAAAGTTCTATGAATTAGAGGCTGGATTTCTCTGGATAGATACCTAGGACTGGAATTGCTGGATCATAAGGTAGTTCCATTTTCAGATTTTTGAGATACCTCTATACTGTTTTCCATAGAGGCTGCACCAGTCTGCAATCCCACCAACAGTACACAAGTGTTCCCTTTTCTCCACATCCACGCCAGGACTTGTTGTTTGTTGATTTATTGATGATAGCCATTTTGACTGGCGTGAGGTGTTATCATATTGTGGTTTTTGTTTGCATTTCTTTGATGGTTAGTGAGGTTGATCATTTTTTCATATGTCTGTTTGCCATCTGTATGTCCTTTTTAGAAAAATGTCTCTTCATGTCCTCTGACCATTTTTTACTTGGGTTGTTTGTGGTTTTTTTTTGGAGTTGAGTTGAGTGAATTTTTTATAAATTTGTGATATTAACCCCTTATCAGATATATCATTGGCAAATATCTTTTCCCATTCAGTAGGATCCCTTTTTGTTTTATTGATGGTTTTCTTTGCTGTGAAGAAACTTTTTAGTTTGATGTAATCCCACATGTTTATTTTTTCTCTTACTTCCCTTGCACGAGGGGATATAGCTTACTCTGGGTAATGTCTGTGAAGTTTCTTCCTATATTTTCTTCTAGAAATTTTATGGTTTCAGATCTTACATTTAAGTCTTTAAGCCATTTTGAATTTATTTTTGTATATGATGTAAGGAAGTGGTCCAGCTTCATTTTTTTGCATGTGTCTGTCCAGGTTTCCCAGCACCATTTATTGAATAGACTGTCTTTACCCCACCGTACATTCTTGCTTCCGTTGTCATAGATTAAATGGCCATACAGGCAATACGGCCATATAGGCAATATGGCCACATAGGCCATATTTCAGGACTCTCTCTTCTGTTCCATTGATCTATGTGTCTGTTTTTATGCCAGTACCATGGTGTTTTGATTACTGTCGCCTTGCAGTATTTTGATGTCAGGTATTGTTATACCTCACAATTTGTTCTTATTTCTCAAAATTGCTGAGGCTATCTGGGCTCTTTTAAGATCCCATATAAATTTTAGGGTTATATGTTCTATTTCTGTGAAAAATGTCGTTAGTAGTTTGATAGGAATTGCGTTGAATATGTATATTGCCTTAGGCAGTATGGACATTTTAACTATATTAATTCTTCCTATCCATGAATATGGTATGTGTTTCCATCTGTTTGTATCTTCTTTCATTTCTTTCTTCAGTGTCTTATAATTTTCTGAGTACAGATCTTTTACTTCTTTGGTTAAATTTATCCCAGGTATTTTATAGTCTTTGAAGCAATTGTAAATGGAATTGTTTTTTTTTAATTTCTCCTTCTGATGTTTTATCATTGGTATATACAAATGCAACTGATTTCTGAATATTAATTTTGTATCCTGCTACTTTACTAAATTCATCTGTCAGCTCTAATAGTTTCTTGGTGGAGTCTTTAGGGTTCCCTGTATATAGTATCATGTCATCTGCATATAATGACAATTTTTCTTCCTCCTTACCAATTTGGATGCATTTTATTTCTTTTTCTTGTCTGATTGTTGTGGCTAGAACTTCCAGCATTATGTTGAATAGAAGTAGAGAAAATGGGCAACCTTGCCTTTTTCCTGATCTTAAGGGGAATGGTTTTAGCTTTTCCCCATTGAGTATGATGTTAGCTGTGGGTTTATCATATATGGCCTTTATTATGTTGAGATATGATCCCTCTATTCCCACTTTCTTAAGGGTTTTTATCATAAATGGTTGCTGGATTTTATCAAATGCTTTTTCTGCATCTATTGATATGATCATGTGATTTTTATTTTTCATTTTGTTAATGTGGTGTATCACATTAATTGATTTGCGGATGTTGAACCACCCTTGCATATCAGGGATGAATCCCACTTGATCATGGTGTATGATCTTTTTAAGGTATTGCTGAATTCTATTCGCTAATATTTCGTTGAGGATTTTTGCATCTATGTTCATTAGAGATATTGGCCTGTAGGTTTCTTTTTTTGTGGTGTCTTTGTCTGATTTTGGGATCAGGGTGATAGTGGCTTCATAAAAAGTGTTTGGGATACTTCCCTCCTTCTGGATTTTTTGGAAGAGCTTGAGGAGAATAGGTGATAATTCTTTTTTGAATATTTTGTAAAATTCACCTGTAAAGCCATCTGGTCCAGGGCTTTTGTTTGTTGGGAGATTGTTGATTACTGATTCAATTTCCCTGGCGGTAATCAGTCTTCAGCTTTTCTGTTTCTTCTTAAGTTAGCCTTGGAAGGTTGTACGCCTCTAGAAAATTCTCCATTTCTTTCAGATTGTCAAATTTGTTGGCATATAGTTGCTCATAGTAATTTCTTAACATTTTTTGTATTTCTGCAGTGTCTGTTGTCACTTCTCCTCTTTCATTTCTTATTTTATTAATTTGGGTCCTCTCTCTCTTTTTTTTTAATGAATCTGGCTAAAGGTTTGTCAATTTTGACTCTCTGACTCTCTGTGTTTGCTTCGATGTATTAGGTAGATCCCCTAGAGTTCTTAGTTCTTGTTGGGTTATCTTATGTAGTCTGTGTCCTTTATATTTGACTTGCACTACTTCGTTCTTCTCCTCTGTATGTGCTCCAAAGGTGACTATTGTATTGTGTATATTGTCCTGTTAAAGAAGATCTTTAATTGCTTTTCACTTGTGAGTAGGTGGGGTTAACTCCTAGGCTGACTAGTTGTGAGACTTGGCTCTGCCCACCGTAGGGTGTTCCGCTGCATGAGGGTTGACCACTTAAATGTGGTTTGGCCTCTATGGGCTCTTGTGCCTGTAGAGAATTCCCTCTGGGTGTGTCACTTGTAGGTCAAACCCGGTAGTACTCTGGTTTGGTCTGGAGTCGGGTGTGTTGAATCCTGTGCCTCTTAAGCTAGGCCCTTGTAGGGCAATTTCCTGTGCCTCTTAAGCTAGGCCCTGGTAGGGCAATTTCAGAACAAATCAAATCACGAAGCACAACAAAAATAACAACAACAAAGAAAAAATCGAATACATTCACATGTAAAAACAACCGACAACCCACACTCAACACAAGCAAAGATACCAAGATATAAAGAAAAAAAAAAAACACAAACAAACAAAAAAAAGCAGCCAGCGCCAGTCTTGGCTTAAGCCCACCAAGTAATCTCCAGATTGTCCTCTGCTGTACCAAAGAGTCATCTGTGTATTGTGCAGGCAGAGCCGGTCACCTGGTGCCCAGAGTGATGTGGGGACTGCAGATTTAGATGTGTGGGGCTGAGGGGTTTGGATGGTAGTTTCTACAAAGTTGGTGCAGTTTCTGCCCTTGCCTGCACATATGCGCACTGAGAGAAGCACCACCAGCCCTGTGTTCAGTTCTCCTGAGTCTTAGGGCACTTCTTCCGGGGGGGGGGGGGGGGGGGGGGGCGGCGGACGGGAGATTTCTGAGTTGCTGAAAGCCCAGAGCTGCATCTGCCTCTTACTGCTGATCCCTGGGAGTATCTCAGCAATTGTAATTAGCCTGCCCTAGATAGGCCAGAAAGGTTGGGGCTGGGGGTGGAGGGGTCTTCTGTCTCCCAGCCCAGCCATGTTACACAATTCCCACAGGCCAGAAAAGGTGATGGCTGGGGTGGAGGAGTCTTCTCTCCTAGCCCAGCAAAAATCACACTCTTCCCAGCCTCTTCCCTGGGTTACAGCCCCATGCTGGTCTTCCCAGAGCCTGAGCACTAAGGCTCCTCTGTAATCTGACACTACTCCTCAGTTCAGGGGCCAGTTTAAGTCTCTGGAAGGTGGGGGGTAGTATTGGGAAAGTGGGGAGGGGGTCCAGGTATGGAGTTTGTGTCTTTTGTCTGACCTAGGGCCCAACTGGAGGTCTCAGCTGAGGTTATTGCCTCAAATGCTGGTTATGCTGCCCCCTCAGTGGGAGAGATCAGCTGTGGGACACAGGGAATGAGCCCACCTCCTGGCTTTTGTGTTCTCTGTTCCGTCCTGGGATCCCCTGCATCTCTGCAGCTGCGGATGCCGGCCGTATTTCCACTGCCTCAGATGTGGGCCGCGTCTCTACTCCGCTCCCTTCCCTCTTCCCCTGCTCACCCAATTTGCCCACCTTCGAGTAATCCTTGCATGAGTCCTTTAGCTGTTCTGCATGATGAGCAGAGTCCTTTGATGGGTTATAGATGTCCCGTTTGTGATAAGATCCAGAGGAGAACTCAAAAAGTGTGCCCTGCTGTCACCACTCCTATGACATCCTCTTCAAAATGTCGCTTTAAGATGTTTTATGTAACTCTCATTGTTACCACAAAACAAAAACCTTTTAAGTGTGTTGTTGGAGAGTGGGTAGGCATTCCAGGATATAGGAACAAAGCCTCATGAACAAAGCCAAGCAGGCCAAGCATTTATTAAAAGAAAATATAGTCCCAAAATGCAGTACATAAGTGCAGAAAGAAAGTGACTGCCGAGGCTCCTGTTTCAGCATTTACTCTTCAGCTTAGCTGCCCTTAACTTTGGCCAATCAAAGTTCTTGGAAGACTCAAAATTCTAAGGAAACTCTAACTCCAGTTTATACTAATTGTCCATAATCACTCTCAAGAGGTCACGATAAATTTTCTTGTGGTTGCTTTCAATTCTTGCACAGGATATAAATTCTGGCATTAAATCATCAATACACGATATTGCATTAAATTCCATATCATAAAACAATGCTTTTTCACCCCTTTATGATCGAAGAAAGATATTATATCTGAATGTAAAATATCCAGGTTATATTTCCAATAACGTGGGTGATACTATATGTTTTCAAAGGCCTCCTTTTTATAAAGGAATTCATTACAATTCATTTATAAAATATAGTATGCTTTCAAATTTGGATTATGAAGCCCATTAAGCAGATTGCAGCATTCTGAAGAGCATAATACATTTAACTCAAAAGAGCTGATTGTATCATGCAGTCCTATGAATTTGAATGACTATGTATCTCCAACCTCTTAGATTTCATTCCAAACAAAAGCAGTTGATTTTTATTTCAAACAAAGAGAACTTGTGAATTTATCAGTATCATAGATAATAGGAGAACCTAAGATAAAACACTAATATTTTAACTCCAGGATCAGTATGACTTTTATTATATCACATTCTATTAAATTAACATATTGTGTATGTATGCATGTGTGAAATAGCTAATTTTTTCAACCGTACACAAATAATTTTTTTATTAAGTATTTTAACCACCTATTATACATCACATACACTTAGAAGTAAAATTAGATATATACCATCTTAAAAGAAAAAGTCCAAAGATTTCAATCGATTTTTAATTCTGGAGCTCATTCATGAAAAAAAAATCCTAAAAATGGCAATTCATGCAAAAAAAATCCTAAAAATGGCTGGCTGTGTACTCATAATGTATTCATAACAATGTTACTTATAGAGAAAAATATTAACAGTGTCAAACAAACTTTAGCAAAAATCTTTACTAGGTAAATTATAAGTTATCACCTTATTATCAAAATAATGCTCATAATTAGTATATAATAACAGTAGAAATTTTTGGGAAAATAGCATACAATATTTTATATAAATTATGTATTTATGTGTAACTCTAAGTACTGAATTTGTACAGAAGGGGAAAAAAATGGACTTAAAAGACAAAATCTAAATTGTCAATGCCAGTTGTTTAATTGGTCTGAAACAGGTAAAATTTTGGTATTTCTTAACCTTTTTAGAAGAGCTTATTTGAGGTACAATTGAGGTACATGTTAGGGTATACCCATGAAAACATCATAACGATTACGGTAATAAATATACACATCACCCCAAAAATTTTTCCCTCAGAAAATGCAGCAACATAAGTTACAGACTGCCTCATAATGTGGACTAACTTAAATAACAACATTTCATTGTACAAGTGTGTATTTGTATATATACATAAATATAACTATAGTTTTATATAAATTATATAAATTACTATATGTATACTATATATAGTGGGAGGCAATAAATACTAATGTGTGTGTATATATCAATCTACTATATTTTAGATGATCTTTTTTATTTTATTATTTCTTCGGTTAACTCGGGAATAATGATCTGCCTTACAAGATTTTTAGAGTATTAAGTAAGGGAATGAGATACCTATTTCATCATCTATTTCACTGCATTAGTGTAAATCTTAAGGTTTGAGAGTATGTAATATATATATATTTTAGATTTTATTGGGGAAGGTTAACAGGACTTTACTGGGGAACAGTGTGTACTTCCAGGACTTTTTGTTCCAAGTCAAGTTGTTGTCCTTTCAGTCTTAGTTGTGGAGGGCGCAGCTCCACAATTCCAGGTCCAGGTCCAGTTGCCATTGCTAGTTGCAGGGGGTGCAGCCCACCATCCCTTGCAAGAGTCGAGGAATCGTACTGGCAACCTTGTGGTTGAGAGCCCAGGCTCCAACCGACTGAACCATCCAGGAGCTCAGTGGCAGCTCAGCTCAAGGTGCTATGCTCAATCTTAGTTGCAGGGGGCACTGCCCACCATCCCTTGCGGGACTGGAGGAGTTGAATAGGTAACCTTGTGGTTGAGAGCCCACTGGCCCATGTGGGAATCGAACCGGCAGCCTTCGGAGTTAGGAGCACGGAGCTCCAACCACCTGAGCCACAGGGCCAGCCCCGTATGTGATATTTTTGAAGGGATAAAGAGAGAAAGGGAAAGAAAGAGATGGGTAAAAAACAGTAAAGGAGAGAATGTTCTCAGGTATATGTTCCCTGAGAAAACTGATTTACAAAACTCCCCTGACACAAAATATATTTGGCAGTGGGCAGGAGAAGCTTGAGAGAAACGCAAAACCACATCGTGTGTATTATGCTGCCCAAATCATTTAATCTGCTCTTTGAAGGTTTTCCTTAAAATGAGAACCAAATAGGTTTTTTTATTAACCATTCAGCCGGATGGGTTCAGAAAGAATCTAGGTAGATTGTGAAAAGAAGGCGCTAACCAAATCTAATAATCTATACTTCTGAATATCCTAGAGTCAGCAACCTCTATCAAATAGAAATAAAGGAGAGGGTGTGTATTAGCTCTGATTTGCTTGACTCCCAATGACAAACTCTTAGCAGAGTGATCAGATATTACAGAGTATCTCTAAATCATGCACAGGAATTACTAGTACCAAGATCATAGCTCTTCTCTACATGCAATAGGGAATTCAAATCTAATCTTGTGTTTTTAGAGTCCTGTTGTTACTATAACAAAATATTATAAACATAGTGTCTTAGACCAATACAAATGTATTATCTTACAGTTCTGGAAGGCAGAGGTCTAAATGGCTCTCACTGGGCTAAAATCAAGATGTAGCAGGGAGACACTAGGGGAGAATCCATGTCCTTACTTTTCCCTCCTTCCAGATGTCACCCTTATTCTTTGGCGTATGGTTGCTTCCTCTATCTTCCAAGTCAATATGGCTGGTCAAGTCTTTCTCCTGATCCATCACTGACATTGCCTCCCTCTTCCACAGTTAAGTACCCTTGTGATTAGGTTGAGGTCACATGGATAACCCGGGATGATGTCCCTATTTTAAACTCAGTTAATTATCGGTTTGAATTCCATCTGCTACCTTAATTCTCTTTTGTCGTATAATGTAACATATTTAACAGTTCCAGGGGATAAGACATTACATCTATTATTCTTCCAATCACAGTTCTGTCTTCTCCTCTTGATCCTGATAACTAACATATTAAACCTTGTTCTAATCCAGCAGGTCTCTTTTTGCAGAAAATGAAAATATATGTAAAAGTGGTTAAAAAAAGACTTATTACAAAACTTTATCCCAGGAGTTGGCAATAATAAAAAATTCTGTTACTTTTCAGGGATGACAATGCACCACTGCTTGTTTTTGGCTGCTGGCTTTCTGCCTGTTTTGATTATAAGAAGCTATGAGGTTGGTATGCTTCATAATTACTTCCTAGAAAATAATAAGTGCTAACCCTATAGTAAAACTCACTTTGTTACAGGCACTGTTGTGAGGACGCTACACCCATTACTCACCTAGTTCTCATTACAGCCCTACTAGGCAAGTACTAGTCTCAATCCTATATTACAGAGAAAAGTTAAATCACATAACTAAGGTCAGATAACTAGGAAGTGGCAGAGCCTGAAAGTAAACCTAAGTAGTTTAGCTCCATGGGTCATGGAGTTTAGCTACCATAACTACATGGGGAAAAAATACTCTTTTGTTTAGTTTACCTGGGAAAGGTAAGTATTTCATCAATACCCAAACTGAGCTACCTGATTTGTGATTAGAACAAGATTTTAACACATCAGAATTGAATACAAAGTGAAAGGTGTTAACAGCAAGGAGAGAAGTGTGAGGAGCTATTAGCAATGAAATAAATATATGAGGCCTGAATCTCATTAATTATTAAAAACAAGAAGTGCAACAGTCAGAAAACAGAAACAAAACACTCAATGGGATAATAATGAATAAGTCCCTAATATTTTATACTCACCCAATATGTACCCCTAACTAACCTCAATGATATATAGAAAATATTATATTTTAATGTACCCAAAATATTTTTATTATGAGCTGAAGTCAATAGCTTTGTTATAGGTAGAAAATGAGTGGTTTTTATATTTTTATGTGCTAGAACAGAGATGTCAAAGTGGAAAACACTTAATATTATGAATGAAAGAAAATCCATGTGCATTAGTCTACTGCAGTGTGGTTTGGATCACATTACTCACACCTCTTCCCCAAAGAGAAACCAGGTAGAGCTCTTGTCAAAAACCCAACAATCCTCCTGTAAGCTGAAAGTAGAGACTTGAAGAAGACTTCTCCTTCCTTCCCTCTGATTCTCTGCCCAGTTTACTCTCCCAATGTGGAGAGGGGATCTTCACACTTCACAGTAAGGAAAAGCTGAGCTGAAGCATAGATAGAGACCATTCCAGAAGAAAAAGAGAAAAAGAAAAAGAGAAAGAAAAAGAAAAAGAAAAAGAAAAAGGCAGACAGTGAAAAAGCTGTATTTGCCTTTAAAGCCTAGTTAATGCTAAGCTGGTCTAGGCCACTTAGCCCAAGTTCTGGGAGACAGCCTGACCCAGGTTGCCATGTGAAAGAAGGAATCAACGTCATAGTTAAAAGCCCAGATGAAAAAGTAGATAGGTAGAACCCCTCCCATTCAAGGGCACAAGAGCGTGATCCAATACTGGCTAAGAATACAAAGGAAAGATACAAAAGGATTGAAGGCATTGATAAAACAACATATATACATTGTATAGCTAGATGATTATTGGAACATTTGTATGCAATTTTATAGACAGTTTGTTCACAAAATGAAGGTTTAAGGATTTTAAATGAAAACAGGAAGATAAGACAAATTAAGCTCCAAATGCAAATTTATCACATAAACTTTAAACATGAATCCCACTTAAACTAAATAAGATGTTCCAATTTGTCCAAAAAAGAATGAATGAATGAATGAATGAATAAATAAATAAACAAACGAACAAACACTGTGAAACATATAGACTGACCATCAGGCATGAATGTTATTTTAAATTTCCCTGCAGTGTTAAGAATTCATGGGGATACCAGGCACCTAACTGAACAGAAATAGTTTTTTACCGAGATATAAAGTTTTCCATCAGAATCTGGAAATTTCCATCAGATGTTATAGAATAAAGTCTTTCAAGGAAAAGTATAGGGAGTTGCAATCAAGTTGTTAAGTTGATTTGATCTCATCTGATGTAATTAATGACTTATCTGGTCATTGGCTTAGGTAGAGCCTCAGATCTGACGGGTAAATTGGCATTGCTTGGTAGAGCAAGCTGAAAGAGCATACCAATTAAGAGACAGGCTAAGGCTAATATTCTGAGGTGGGATGGAAACAGGCACATTGGACTAACTAAAAGAAAATCACTTTCTAATCCCCTCCCCTTCTCCCTCATCCCCAACCTGCTCCCAGCTAGCAACCATAATTATATATATATATATATATATATATATATATATATATATATATATATATATATATAGTCACGGGATATGGAGTTCAGCATAGGGAATAGAGTCAATGTAATTGTAATAGATATGTATGATGTCAGAGGGGCAATAGATTGGGGGAGGGGGTTTATCATTTCGTGAGGGTGAAATGTCTATTACATTGTTTTGTACACCTGAAACTAATACAAAAATAAATTTAAAAAAATAAAATGATTGAAAATGGGGGGAAAAAGGGAAAAAGAAAAAAAGAAAAGAACTGAGACGAAAGCAGAGAATAAACAGTAGGGGAGCATGTCCTGAATAGAGCTTGGGAAGCCAGCAGAGTCGTCATAGCATTTATTAAAGATTTAGTTCTTCTGTCTAAGACCTGGAAACTGTCAAAGACTTTTAACAGAAAGTGACTCTATTGTGTGTATATTTTGAAATGTTTACTCTGGTTGATGACTGGAGAATGAACTGTGAAAGATTGGCGAGTGAGAGGGAGGTGTAGAGGTGATAGGGCATGTGCTAATTCTGGGAGGCCAATTGGAGCCTGTAACCACAGTCAATCCAGGTAAATGAAGTCTGAGAGGTAGGAGGCAAATGAAGAGAATGTGTTGTCCCTCACACTAAGAAAAACACTATTTCTACACTGACAGCTTAGTCAAAGGAGTCCTACTCAGCCAATAGACCAAGTAGGATAAAGATATTAAACAATATATTGATTTTCATATTGGCTTGTCAGTGACTCCAATAGGATTTGTTTCAAAGCAGAATACCTCAACTTCGGCACTAATGACATTTTGTATGGGATCATTCTCTATTGATATGAAGTGCATGTGATATGTCAGAATAAAAGAAGCTGCTCTCTATTGCAATTAATGCAACCTAAATATTAAGGCCATTTATTTTTCTTGTCTGTGAATTATTGGATAAAAAGTAAACAAATCTAAAAAACAGTCACAAATTCTGGATTGTTACTGATTTGAATCTGATTTTATACTTACATATACAAATGCAAATATTAATGTTTTTCCATATGAATAAGACAAAGATGTAAAATATGAGTTAAAGACACCTGAGGTTTTGTACTTAATAATGAATCTCTTAGATTAGGTTCTCCCAGACACATATCTTTAAATAAGAAATCAAGTGTAAATGATTTATGTGGAAAGCAAAGAGCACTTGGAGAGGTATGGTAGGGAATGAGCCAAGGAAGGGAAGTCCGTAAAAAGTATGATATCAAAACATCTTCTACTGCGATTCAGATTGCCCAATAAAAAGTGTTTCAACATGGTCCAAAGTACCGATTATACAGTTAAAAACCCCAGTCACAGAATATCCGGTGCACTATTCTATAGACTTGTATAATGTCAGACTGACATTCAGAAATCCTCAAAACTAACACTGGAGAAATGGAAACTAACATATTGAGACAACGTAAATTTTAAAATGCTGTCGATCATTCTTTATTCAATGTGGACTATAAATGAATATTGTGTATAGGTCTGCAAGTAATGTATATACATGAAAAATTGCACTTAAGAGAAGTAAGACTAATTAATAATATTCTGGTAACAGGCCAAACAAGCGATAGTGACTTATGATGCAGTCCGCACTGACTCACCAACTGTCCAAGGAGAAATTGTTAATCTACATAATACTCTCAGGAGAGAAGTAGTACCACCTGCCAGAAACATGCTGAAAATGGTAAGATTAATTAAACAGCAGCAATAATGATGACAATAGTACATAGTAATGGCATTTACTGAGCTTTATTAAGTCCTATTCACTTGCAATATACTAAAAGTTTGGTCTTCACAAGCAAGCCTATGGCACAGCAGCAGAAGAAACAGAGGCCCAGAGGAAGTAAGTAAGTAAATGTACCCAATCATATAGTTACTAACGACAGAGCAATAATTCCAACTCAGACAGGCTGGCTTCATTCACTGCATCCTAGGACAGTGCTTCTCGAACGTGAATGTGCTTCAGAATCAGCGGAAGAACTGGGTACAGTGCAGGGTCCTGGGCCCCACGCTCTGAGATCCAGATGTGGGAGGTCTGGGGTGGAGACCATGCCAAGTCCCCTGTCAGTATCGTCAGTAGAGCAAACTTCGGTTAACAAGTTATTGAGGCATTTCCTAGCTGTTTTCATTGGGCAGCAGCCCAGAGGCTAAGACACTCATCTGAGAATCCAGATGTTCAGATTCTCAGCGAGATGATGCTGCCAGGTAAACAAATATTGACCAATCTGTTTCCCAGTTCCCTTGCATCCCGTAAAAGGAGACAGAAATTGTCTTTCCACTATAAACCTCGTGTGTGAGCAGACTAGGTGCTGTAAAACAAAAGAAATTTAGGGAGGTCTCAGATGATGAGCCTAACAAATATTACCTCACTTAGGTTATTGGGTAACCTTATCCCGGTTCCTTGAACCCTGGGCTGGCCTGAAGTAGTGAGGGCTAGAAATAGTGCAGGCTCTGGAGAGTGATTCTACAGGATAGCTTCCTCATGTAAATGATGATGGAGAGAAAGCAAGTGAATAGAAAAAAATGATTTCAAAATTTGTCTCTTGGTTACCTTAGAATCCAACACAACAAAAATCAATAGCTATCAGGCATTATTGCATTGTGAGTATTGTATCTGACAGGCACATTGTGTGTACTTATTGACAGTCATTCTTCTATAACCTTCTTAGATTATTATTTAATTCAATAATTTTGTGGTTAAATACTGTTATTCCCATTTTACAGATGATGAATCTGAACCTCAGAGAAACAAAGCATAGGACATGGATAGGAAGGAAATAATAGAATTACAGTAGGGCTGAAGATCCCATCACAACTTCCAGGCAGAGATTTTTCCAAAAAAGAAGATACATTTCTGTACATTGGGTTAGAACCTGATTAAATAAAGCCACTTGTTAAAACCAGAATTCTTAGCTGTGGCACAATAATAATATATACTCACTTGTGATTTTAATCAGGGATGTGTTACAATAAACAGAGGATCTTATCAGAATTAGTCAGAGGTAATGTCCTAGAGAGCTTTCTCAAAGAGGTCTGAACAACAGACTATATGTAATGAATGTCGCAGGTAGTTTATAGGATAAGATAAGCAGACTGAGATGGAGATTAGCATGCAGGATGTTTATTGGAGAAAAATGTCCAGATTTACACCTCCCTATGGAGGTAGAAAGAGAGGCAGCAATGGGCATAGGGAGAAGTTGGGCTATGCTGTAGTTCCAACAGAGGCCTTAGCTAATCCCATGGGAAACTATACAATGAAGACAACACTTCTGAATTTTCCTGAGTTGGAAGGAGGTGGCCTGGCATTCACATCTAGCTGTTGGATAGGTGTTGCCCCAGGGAAGGGATTATGCTCATGGATAGGACAATTTTTTTAGTGAGGAGAGATAGTAGAGCTCTCTGTGGGCAGGACTCCCAGCTTAAAAGGAAGTAAGTGCTTCAGTGCAGAAAGGGCCCTTGGTAGCGTGTCATCACAGCATGCACAACAAGCAATCAGCTGTAAGCTAGCCAGATCAGTTCCTGTCTTAATCAGTTGGTAACCTGGTCATAATAGGCAATATTTTTTTACCAGTGAGGACAGTGATGGCATTCCTACTGCCAGGAGATCTTAGGCCCTAATGGGATGTGTTGTGCCATCTCTATTGCGTCAGTTAGATGTATCCATTACTAACATACAACTTTTCTTCCATGTTTTTACTTTGATCCCAAGCTAATGAGTTACTTAAATTATCTCTCAGTTTACTGAGTTCATCCACCTCAGGTGTATTTCTATGAAACTAACACAGATAACAGCATATACGTATATTAGGTAAACTTTTTTGATGCCAGGAAACATACTAAAAATCTAAGTTAGGGTGCCATCCAAAAATTATTCTAAAGAGTGGATGAATGATTTATGGAAAATTCTACTGCAAAAAACAAACTCCACAACTTTTGCTGGCAATGTGTTGGACACAGATATTGTGACAGTCTTTTAAATGGATGTACACAATATGGAGGAAAGAGTGTTAGGGAGAGTATTTGTCACAGAGTCCCGTAACTAGTGATATAGACTTTCTGCCTTTCATCTGACTTGGAGATATACCAAACAAAATGTTTCAAGTCAGAATAACTGATATACACTGAGAGTTAAGAACACACACTCTGGAGCCAGAATAACCCACATTCCAATTCTGTTTGCCACTTATTTGTTGTGTCATATTGAAAAAGCATGCAACATCTCTGTTCCTCAATTTCCTCATTTGCAAATGAGGGTAATAATAGTATTTCCCTTGTAGAGTTGCTGTGGGTAAAAATGAGAGACTTTACATATAGCATTGGTAATAGGTCCCGGTATGTAGTATTAGCTATAATTTTTTTATCGTTAATAATTTTATATGGAGATATGTGACACTGTACTTGTTTCTAATCACAGCCATCATTTATTTATTGAGCATGTAACATAAGATTTATCACACATAACAATGATATTGCAAGAATTATCATATTATAACTTTTGAACAAATTATTGGGTACGAATTATGGGTTACATTCTATAGATGAAGAAACTGAGAGTCAAAGAAATTAAACAATATGTCAGAGGTAAAACTACTAATAAATCATAGGAAGGATTTTTAACCCTGGTTTGTTTTACTAGAAGCATTTAGTCAGCGACTTTAATACTTCTGAGAGAGAAGCTGCATCTGGACTTTATTACCAAATTTCTATGGTGTAAATTCAAGGGCTAAAACAATCAATTGAAAATTTCGTCTTCCTCTTCCAACCAAAACATTTCAGAGTAGTATTATAATTACAATTATCTGATACAATTGAGGATATTGCTAGCCTTTGATTTTAGAAACAATAAACTAGAATCTTATATTGGAAATGTTAAGACCATATGTTTGTATTTTACTCTTCCACTGCAGAGTTGGAATAAAGAAGCTGCACAAAATGCCAACGTATTGTCAAAGTATTGTAACTTGGCAGTGAGCAACGCTCTTAAGAGACGAATTACAAGTAAGTATATGTCTATATGATCTACCTTTGTGCTCAAAAGTCCTCAGGGATTGTTAATAACTTGGAAAGTGTAAATGAAGTCATCCAGTCTATATTTACATTTGCCCCATAAATGGCAGTGAATTGTGGCCCACTACATTGTTTCATTAATATTAATTTTTTAATCTGGATATTCAAATTTTCAAATTTCAGATTTTTATCATCAGAAGAAAAGAATTAAAACTCTCAGTGTCACAGAATAACTGAGTAATACAATAATGACTGGAGAGACAGCTGGAGAGCTTGACGGTTTCCACACTATGTAGTTATTTCAGCTACCCACAATATCAACATATCTTAAGCTGTAGAGCACTAGTGCAGTTGAGAAGTAAGTTATATTCAACTCTACTGAGCTGCCCAGAGAACAATTTTAGGTGCTCAAAAATGAGTCCAATTTATGGCATTTATATTAGTTAGATCACAGCTAGTTTCCAAGAAAATCAATAGTACGTCCTACACAAGTAGAGATTAATAATATTTATGAGATACTTGTTTATTACAAAACATTTGTAAAATACTAGTGAAGCTTCTATGTTTATAGCTCATTGGGCATCATGGCCCAATATTGTTGAGCAGGGAATTAGCAATGTGAGTCTTCGTCCCTGCTCCAGAGGAAGGCAGATCACTCCAAAATACCGTGTTTGATCAAGAGCCCACATCACAAGTGAATGGCTAAATGAGGAAATGTTTATTTCAAGGTCCTTACATGGTGAATACTACCTTTGCGTGGCTATTTTCAAACCATGGACCCTGTTATATCAGCTTGGAAGTGGCAGAGACTATAATGTTGATTGATCTGATTTCCCAGCTGACATATCATCTCCTACTGTCCACTTCTCACCAGACCAGAAGTTCATTCATCAATGAGAAAGAAGCCTGCCAACAGAGATCCAACTGAGTTGGCCTCCTCTTATAAGACATTGCTTGGATGACCAATGACAGACCCATTTATAAAATAAAAATGAGGGAAGGATCTTTGTAAAATGTTTCCAAGTTTTGAGAGTATGACCCAGCCCTTTTCCCTCTTTTCAGATACTTTTTGTGGAGAAAACAAGCATTTGACAACTTATCTTACGACATGGTCAAATGTAATTGGAATCTGGTACAATGAGTCTAAATATTTCACGCATGGGGAATGGCCATCAGAGGATAACGACATCACAGTTGATCATTACACTCAGGTAACCTGTGTACTGACAAATACACACATTGGTTAAGCGACTATAAGCATGTGCGAAAAACAGGTGACTGAGAACAAAGGAAAATCATCCTCCCACTTTTTGCAACTTACACTCAACCCACTGAGGTCCTCCTGTAAGTTGCAACACAAGGAAATGGGATTCCCTTAATAGACGGCTTAGGGAAAATGTTTCCTTCTTTACACATTTGATTTTCTGGGAAGTAACAAAATCATAAAATATCAATATCATTTATAAATTATATTTGTAAAGAATGACAATAATAGTGCCTTATAACACAGAGAACCCCTTCTTTCTAGTTTATTTTTCTCATGGTAAAATTGTATATAACATATAATAAAAATTGTTATTTTAACCATTTTTAAATTATGTAGCATTAATGTTCAGTGACATTAACTACATTCAAATTGTTATGCAACTATCACCACATCCATCTCCAGAACTTTTCATCTTCCCAAACTAAAACTCTGTACCCATTAAACAATAACTTCCCATTCACCCCTCTCCCTTTCCTCTGGCAACCACCATTCTACTTTCTGTCTCTATGAATTTGACTACTGTAGATACCTCAATAATTGGAATTATAAAATATCGTTTTCTGTCTCCCTTATTTCACTTAGCATAATATCCTCAATTCATGTTTATCAATGTTATAACATGTGTCAGAATTTTATTCCTTTTTAAGGCTGAAAAAACTTCCATTGTATGTATATACCTCCTGTTTATTCATTCATCCATCATTAATTAGGTTGTTTCCACCTTTTGGCTATTAAGAATAATGTTGCTATAAACATTGGTATACAGATGTCTGTCCAGTTATCTGTTCAGTAAATACCATTCCTTCATCTTCCAAATCATTACTCTGCACTATGCTTGTTTTCTGTTGATTAAGTAAAGTTTCTTCTAGGTTTTGATTTTATATTATCACCAAGCAGCCTTTATCATGTTATCTGATTTTCCATATACATTTGATAAGAAGAAGAGAATGATCCACGGTCAATGATAGCCATCAAATATGCATATGTATATGTATTATCTAAACACATGGGAATTTTTCTGTTTCTATGACTTCCTCATAAATATGCTCAAAGTATCCTAAAAGCAAGGGTGTGTATTTTCAATTATAGATAACAGTATTTATATTGTAGTCATTTGGCAAAATATAAAATTAATAATAAAATAATCTCTTTCTATTTTGCAGCTAATTTGGGCTACTTCTTACCTCATTGGCTGTGGAGTGTCATTATGCTGCCGTGCAATATTACCTCAATATCTCTATGTTTGTCACTATTGTCATGAGTAGGTATTGTACAGCTTGGTTTCTCGTAGCTTTTAGAACTAGATCTCCCTCATTTAATCTAGTTTCTCAAACATTATTTAAAAAATCAAATAAATGTTTTATTTCAGTCAAACAGAACTTTAGAGATAAAATGTCATTTACCAATTATCTACAGCATCTCACACACACACACACACACAGACACTTTTCTTTACATCATATTTTTCTAAATAAATCTATATATCATAAACAGAATGTTTTAATTCAGAACTATTATCACTAGTCTTGCTATGTGTTATTGATTCTTCAAGTAATATTAGTTAAGGGAAACAAGTCTGAGCTAGCTTAAGCAAAGAAACAAGGGTATTTACTTCAACAGAGTACTTTTAGAATTCAAGGACAGAAATGCAGAGAAGTATCAAGAATGAACAAAAAAAGCCAGTGTTCTTGCATTTAGCTTTTTAGTGTAATTATTGGTATGTCTTTTCTTTTGAAATTAAATTTACATGTTATCAACAGTGTGACTAACAATTCCTAAAATAAATAATCCTGATTGCTTCAGTGAGGGGCAGGTGTACTCCTTTTTCCCCATGGTATTTAACTGCTGTCTCCCACGTGTGTCACACAATAAATGATGTTCAATATGAACCAATGAAAATGATTTATCTGATACTATACTATCACCTTTACACTTTGAAGTCTCCAATGTCACTATGGATTCAATATATATAATATACTCATTTAATAACTCTAGATGAGTACTTTCTGGTCTTATCACGTCTTGGTTTCAGTAGTTAATATTTGTGGTAATTTTATTATCTATGTAATTAGTGCTGAGGAAAGTAAGATCTGCTGCATCTATAATATGTAAATTGTACTAAATCTTTTAAGGGGCTTGTGGTCTGTGGTGAACTTCTGACAATACAAAAAAAAAAAGTAGAATACATGAAGTTGTGGTAGGAGCATTTTCTTGGCCAAAATTTTGACCAATTATCTGACAAAATGCTTTACTGAAGTAAGTAATAAGTTTCTCTTATAAGGTAAAATTTTAGAATTTAAATATCAAAGAGAAAATATATATAGAATGTTCTCTCAACAAGAACATTTACTTTATTTTTTATTTAAGTGATATTAAGTAAGAATCATCTTTAATCCACATTGTTTTCTTGCATACCTGCTGGTAAACCTGTCTTCTCTGAAATTTCAAATTTCTCAGAACTGGAAATTCTCATCTTCACACTCTTTCCTCCAACTCTTTAGATTTAGCCTTGCTGATGTACTTTTATTTTTTATAGTGTTTCATTTGTTTCTATGAAAGACACTAACATATCGAGTTTCTTATGACGTCATACAAGATGATATAATACAAGATGAAATTAAAACATCTCCACTTACTGAAAATATTTCTTAACATTGTTAAGAACCATGCCCTTTTACATGACTGTTTATCAAGTCTTTATGCATATAAATAATGAAAAGTTTCCTATTGTAAATGGCTCTAAAGCCCTTCTGCTTCTTAGGACTTGACTCTTCACAGGTCCCAGTCTTGTTAGGGCGCGACTGTACAGAGAGGTGCAAAAAAACTGCCTCAAAATATTGTTAGGATACCAGAGTTGTCTGTTATACATTCAAAAATATAAATTATCATCATTGTAAGCCTAGAAATCTTAAACCCATCTTAAAGATTATTATTGTTTTATATATGTGTATATATATATATATATATATATATATATATATATATATATGTATGTATATATATACACATATACATACACATATATATATATATATATATATATATATATGGTTTTCAAAAGTAGTTCTTAAAATTGATTATAAATAGTGAGTAAATTCTATATGCATTTTCAAAACATCAATTTTATTGGACTATTTTTTAACTTATTTTTTTAAGGGGAAATGAACCTGACAAAAAGAATGAACCTTATAAAAGCGGAAATCCATGTGGAGACTGTCCAAATCACTGTGAAGATAAGCTTTGTAGTAAGTTTCATATCTTGGTTTGTTTAATGTTGATTGTTAATCTGGGAGCCACATGCCCTTTAAATCAAACATTTTAAAATGTTGCACTTTCCTATAAATTTCATCTCAATTTCACAGGAAACTTCAACATTACTTGATTTCCCCTCTCCTTCCCCAGAGTGACCATGAAGACCATTGATTACGTATATTGGAATGAAAATTAGAATAACTAGGTCTAAACTAAAATTTCCATCCTAAAACGTAAAGACCCTAATAGAAGCACCCTAGATAAAATGTTGACATAAGTGTAAATTTTTCTCTGTTCTGTAAAAAGTTTCTGGGCTCTCTTATTACAGCACTGAAGTTAGACATTTCACTTTCAGATTACCAGTGTTCTCAGATTGCTTGTTACTCCATAACTCCCCTCCTGCTTGACCTTGTTATAGCTTGTAATTTCTTACTGAGTGATCCTTATTCTTCCATGTTCCCACTGACACATCGGAAGGTATTAGCTGAGGATAACACTGTTCCTTACAATACCTTCTTATATTTCTTAAGTAAATCTTGCCTAAGCTTAACTAAATGAGTTTCAATTACCTGTTTATTCCCTTAGATAGCAAAAGTTTCTTCTTGTGGAGCCTCCTGCAAACATAATTTCTCAATCCCTGAGATTAATGCTAATAAAATAAGTTTAATACGTTTGTGGAGAAATGACATATCCAGGAAAAATATCCTTTACCTTCAGATTTGGAATGCCAGAAGTTTTATTTTTCTTCACCGGACCAGGCATTCTGTTCGCTTTTAAAGCAAGGAAAAAATTCTCTCTCTCTCTCTCTCTCTCTCTCTCTCTCTCTCTCTCTCTCTCTCTCTCTCCCCATGTATGTGTGCGTGTGTGTGTATTTGTGTGTATGTGTGTGTGTGTAATCTTCTCTTTCTCATTCTTCTCTGTTCTTTTTCTCTGTATTTCTCTTTCTTTCACTTTCAAATTTACTTTTTGTACCCCAGTTTTAAAAAGAAATATAGTTGGAGAAAGATAACATATGTACTAATTATCTGTGTTAGGGGATATGGAGTAGATTTTTGTGTCTAAGAGATTAAAATAAATGTCTACAGTAGTAGGAAAGGGTACTAGAAATAAAATAAGAATAGGAAAGAGAGAAGTATTACTCAAGAAGATTTAACCTATGATGTAGAATGTACATATCGTATGCCCTTTACTCATCTATAAATGCATGAAAAGATGAGAGTTAGAGAAGCATACATATCTAAGATTGAGATACACTAGAGTGCAAACAATGTTCAAAATATAAAACCTGGATGTGCAGATACAATTAATTTAGTACAATTCAAAAAACTTTTATGAAAATAAAGTTCCTACTTATAAAATAGGGGAAATTATGTAAATTAATATAATTTATACAATATATATATATAACTATAGAAAAAGCAGTTCTAAGAGGGAATTCGTAACAATAAATACCTGTATTAACAACAAAAAAGAGCTCAAGTAAATAACTTCATTTTATACCTCAAAGAACTACAAAAAGAAGAACAAATTAAGCTCAAATTTAGTAAAAGGAAATAACAAATATTAGAGCACAAATAAATGAAATAGAGACTAAAAAAGACAATAGAAGAAAATCAATAAAACTAATA
Organism: Rhinolophus sinicus; assembly: GCF_057876585.1. Lineage (NCBI taxonomy): Eukaryota > Metazoa > Chordata > Mammalia > Chiroptera > Rhinolophidae > Rhinolophus > Rhinolophus sinicus. The sequence goes on from NC_142502.1 coordinate 90,128,357, forward strand.
ACTGTTTTTTTAAGACAAACAAAATAGAAAAAAAAATATTAGCTACACTTACCAAGAAAAAAGAGGATTCAAATAAACAAAATTAGAAATAAAAGAGAAGATATTACAACTGTGTTGTACTCCTGAAATTAATATAAAATAAAACTGAATATCAAATGTAATTGAAAAATTAAAAGAGGGGGGAAATTTGAAGGGGCGTAAGAGTTTCAAAGTTCCAGGTACAAAACAAATAAATTTTGGGGATGTGATATACAGCATAGGAAATATAGTCAATAATACTGTGATAGTGTGGTACAGTGTCAGATGGTTGCTGGATTAATCATGGTAATCACTTCTTTAGGTATATAAATGTTGAATAACTATGGTGTACACCTGAAACTAATATAATATTGTGTTAGCTATATTTTAATAAAAGTCTTTTAAAAATAGATAAAAAACTTGAATGTAAAACCTGAAACCATAAAACTCCTAGAAGAAAACATGAGGCAATCTCCTCAATGTCGGTATTGACAATTATTTTTTGGATTTGATACCAAAAGCAAAGATAAAAAAAGCAAAAACAAACAAGTGGAACTACATTAAACTAAAAAGCTTGTGCATAGCAAAGGAAGCCATCAACAAAATGAAAATGCAACCTCCAAAATGGGAAAAAAAATATTTGCAAATCATGTATCTGATAAGGGATTAATATCAAAAGTATATAAAGAACTAATACAACGCAATAGCCAAAAATCCAAATAATCCAATTTAAATATAGGCACAGGAATCAAATAAACATTTATTCCAAAGAAGATACTGGTATGGCCAACAGGCACATGAAAAGGCACTCAACATCTTTAATGATCAGGGAAATGCAAATCCAAACCACAATGAATTATTACCTCCCACCCGGTAGAATGGCTAGTATCAAAAAAGACAAGAGATAACGAGTGTTAGCGAAAATGTAGAGAAAAAAATCCATCACATATCATATTTCTCCAAAATACTACATAGAAGACAGTGGAATAATGATGGATAACTTATTTAAAGAAATACTGATGTACATATGTGCCTGTTCATAGGCTAGAGTCCACTGCATTGTTACTTAAGGTGATCTCTGGGTAAAGAGATTATTTGAGATATTTTGCTATCCTATGTATGGATTTTATATAATTTTTACATTGGCTATTTATTAATTTTATTCATTAAAAAGAATAATTATAGATGACTCACACTTCCTGATTTCAAAACTTACTACAAAGCTACAGTAATCAAAACAGTGTGGTACTGATTTAAAGACAGACTTGTGCCAATGGAATCCAATAAAGAGTCCAGAAATACACCCTGGCATATATAGCTGGATATTAATTTTAATAATCCAAAGCAACACCTTAGCTATTAAAAGATAGAGCATCATCTAGGCAGACTACAATGAACAAAAGTTTTATCACTTTATAGCTTATAATGATTTCAAAATGACATTGTAATTGATAAAGATGATTCATCTCCAATCTGCTTTGATATGTCCTATCAAAAAAAATATTGTGATTAAAGAAACCTGTTAAACATCAGACCAGACTTTCATCTTCTTTCTTTTACTAACTGACCTTATTTAACTTATTACATGTTTTCCGTTCTGATTTGATTCGCTCATAATAATCTAAACTAATTAGCTATTGTTAATAAATCTTATGTTTATGTCTTTAAGGAGATGATCTCTTTCCTCAGGACTGTGATTTTTAGAGACTAATATTGTGTAAACATGCTTTTCCCTTTCAGCTAACCCGTGCATCTACTATGATGAATTCTATGACTGTGAGAGACGAAAGAAGGCACTTGGATGCAAACACCCATCAGTTCAACTGTGCAAAGCTAGTTGTCTCTGTGACACTGAGATAAAATAACGTCTGTCATTTACAGGTATAATGTGCTGCTGGGAAAACATCTGCTGGATTGTATTTTTTACTGTGCTTCAGTAGCTCCTGATTAATTTCGTTTGCTTAATTATATGCGAGATCCTAAATTTCACTAGTCATATATGGGCACCAATGCCACCCACTGATACATCCTGAAGTAACATTGTTTGAAACTTTCTTACTGTTGGAGTGAAAGGTCCTGTGCACCACCTGCCTCATATTTAAATCATGTGATGCATAGTTCTTAGGTTGACATAATTGAGCTGATGGCAGAACTGGGTCCTTGAACAATAACCTGAGCTAGAGAAGGGTTTTTCTGTGTTTAACTCCTTTCCCTGCATTCTCATGTCTCCAATCACCCTGATGTTTGTCTTCTCTGCATAACTTACAGGAATTAATAATTCTTCACTTCTTAACTTTACTTCTATTTTAAATCAATCATTAAAATAATCCACAAAGCAACCAACGAATCCAGTCTCATTAATTGCAAGGTAAGTATAGCTTAATTGCAAGTGGTTTAAATGTCTTATTGTTTCATTGCTGTATCTATACACACTTGTAAAGCAGGAAAAAAAAAAAAAACAAAAAAAAAAAAACAGTGTCCTTAATTTAACAAAATATGTATTCAGTACTGATTACATACAAGGTATAATACATATAGTATAAAGCATATTGTCTGCCTCATTTCAAATGAGGGTATAAATATTAGTGAACCTCAATGTTAAAGAAATTGGTGACGTGTATGGCTACACAGAGAGCCTGGTAGCTGGTATTTTGTTTTCAGTCTCAGGATTATTTTTGGTTTGGGTTTTTTTGTTTTTGTTTTTTGTTTGTTTTTATTTTTTCATAAATGTGCTCTTCCTTTCTAAAAGTTTATATAAAAGAAAATTCCCTAAATTTTTGTCATTTGTCGTATCACGTATAAGAAACTGATAGCAGAAACCAAGTTTTACTTCAAGGATGAGAATTGTTGGAGTGAGCGACCCCAAATAAATATCCTGTGCTAAATATCTTCAAGGAAATGTGAAACAAATTGCAGTGCAACTTTTTGAATGCTTCCCAACATTACCCTCATGACGGGAGCTTATCAGGAAGGTCCCTGATCACAGCAGTACATTTACTCATAGAATAAAATCTCATGCTATGTTCCAGGGTCACTTTCAGGATGAGTTCAAAATTGGACTCTGGAGCCCCAAAACACTGTTCTGTGAGAAACAGGTTTGTGTTTGTGTGTGTGTGTGTGTGTGTACATACACTAATGAAGGTCCAGAAAATCTGTGAAGCAAAGGTAGTAAAGAGCTCCACTGAGGACAATTCTGATTAGGTTGTTGGGTTCTCAGGAGAGAATAAATAGGCACAAAAATGGATCTAGATTACAGGGAAACTTAAAGGAAAGGCAAACTGAATCGCTTGGATTTGATGCCATGGGCAACAATAACACACCTTTCATTCTCAATTATAAGAGCTCTACATTAAAACCCAGGTTCTATACAGATTTATATGGAGGCATGTATAATAGAGTGATTCAAGATGTGCAGACTGACAACTGGCCCACATTAGGGATCATTGTGTATTTTCAAAATGTGTTCAAGGCTTAAGCAGTTGGATGAGCATTGTTATGACTTGTTTTCTCTACCATGGAAGAGCACTACTGTTCCCTCACTGCTGAGGGTACAGAAATTTCAGGACAGTTCTGGGATCATACGCCCTGATCCACTGAATTACAATGGGGATGTGGTGTTTCCTCTACTCAGATCAGCCTGTAATGTTCGAATCTTTTTATGGTGAGAAACCGATAAAGGCGTGCAGAAATTTCACTAGGACGAATCCAATTGCCTCATGTAGAAATGGAATAGAGGATTTATCAAAAAGGTGTAGTCTTTAAATAAAGCCCAATTATCTCTGAGAAGCATGAAAACTATTTCACTTCTGTAAATCTCAACTGCATTTAGATTTCTGGTTTAAGGTTGTGAATTGTAGAATAATTATCTCAACAGATAGGAACTACCTTCAGGTATTTACAATTTTGCAAAATGTATAGCAAACATTAAGTTATTTATATGATATCACTAACTATACAACAGCCTTCTGAGGTGAAATTTGTTGTCACAATTCTACAGATGAGAACTCTGAGGTTCTAAAATTTTTCATGACTTCCTCATGGTCACACAACAAGGAAGACATAGAGATCTTGCATTAAGGCCATTTTCTTCCAAACTTCAGATGGAATAAAACAGTGAACCACCAGATGAGGCAATAACAAGAAGTTAATAGAAAATTTTAAAGATTCTCATGTAGAAAAAAGAGACAAGAAAATTGGATTTTGAAAATTTTTCTTTCTCATTCATTCCGGTCATTTTATAAACAGAATTTTGTACTTTTTAAACAAGACATCATATTGAGCTATTTACTATGAAATTACTGTGAATCTTTATTATTTTCTTCAAAAAAGTGGGTACCCTGCTGTGATATTGTATTTATAATAAGAAATACATATTTGGTCATTGTCCCCTTCCTGGCACAGAGCTCCCAAAACTATTGGAATTTCCTCAGTGCTGAGAGTGATAGAGATATCTCTTGTTATGTTAATGAGACAACTTTTGGACTGAATCTTAGGATGGGGGCTGGTTACCGGGTTAACCCAACCCTGTGACTAGAGGGTTAAAACTTTCAGTCCCACCCCTTGGCCTCTGAGGAGGGAAGAGGGCTGGAATTCATCAATCTTGACTATGAAATGAGGCCTCCATAAAAGCCCAAAAGAACTGGATTTGAAAAACTTCCAGCTTGATGAGTAAATGGAGATTTAGGGAGAGTGGTGCCTTCAAAAAGGGCATGAAAGCTCTGCGTGCATCCTTTCCCCATCCCTTTTCCTATGCATCTCTTCTATCTGTCTGTTCTTGAGTTGTATTCTTTTATAATAAACTGGTAATCTAGTAAATAGAATGTTTCTCTGAGTAAAACGTTCTGTGAAACGCTCTCACAAATTAATCGAACCCAAGGAGGGGGTCACTGGAACCTCTGATCTAGTGTGTTGGTTAGAAGCCCAGCTGTTAGCTCAGGTGTTAACCCGAGCTGCTGACTGCTGCTGTAGTGGGGGTGGGGACAGTCTTGTGGGACTGAACCCTTAACCTGTGGAATCTGAAGTGATTTCCTGGTAGATAGTGTCAGATTGAGTTGAATTGTAAGACACTGAGCTGGAGTCAGAGAATTACTTGGTGGTGGGGAGGAACCCCCCGCCCCACATCCACCATGCTGGAAGCAGGTGCAGAACCTGCCAATTGTATTTGTAGACTACTCATATGGAATTTTCAGTTCCTATACTCTGTGAAGACTGCAGATGTACTATGAGAAAGCTCCCACCGTGTGAGATCATTTGCAAATCAAGCTCTTCCTTTACAGAAATTTGTAAAACACTGAAGCTAAATACCAACTTTATTGATGATACCATTAGTATAAACATGGACACAGTCTGTTGGTGACGATAATCCCCAAAGTGACAGGATATCACTGAAAAACAACAAAGGACTTCTTCCTTGCAGTCAAAGCCAAGACAATACTTTCAGCAAACAATATAGAATAATATCTGTTTTATATGCAAACCGTATTGTTGTGACATATACAGATACTTTTGATATTTTCAAAACATGGACATAGGTATCAACTCACTATTATTGATTGTATAATAATATTCACCTTTCAGGTTTTCTCCTCCATTAATTGTTCTCATCCATTTCTGAGAAGTGACTTAACCTTTCTTACTAGAACCTTCTCTCTACAATATGGGCTGATAAAAATTCCTGTATCCCAGGCCTCATTTGGCTTGAATTTTTCCCTACAAAAATTTATTGTACTAAAAATTTTTTTGTACTAAAAACTTTGGAAAAATAATTTGGGTGACGTAAAAATCTATTATTATTCACTTACATAAGCCAATTTATCCAGTATAATCTACCATATAAACTCTTCTCTTTTCCCATTTATTTTTGCTGTCAAATCTATCATAAACCAAGTGTCTGCATACACTGAGTTTGCTTCTGGATTTTCTCTTCTACCCTATTGGTCTATTTAAATCACACTGTACCTTATTTTCAATGATTTCAATATAAAGGGTTAATATTTGTTGAAATCTGATGATAGATTGAGTGGCTCTTCTTTTATATTCTTTTAAAAATATTTCTCAAATTATTATTTTTCATTAAAAATGATAGTCCATTTCTTAAATTCATTTCTCCACTGAGAGAGAGAGAGAGAGAGAGAGAGAGAGACAGAGACAGAGAGACAGAGAGACAGAGAGAGAGACAGAGAGAGAGAGAGAGAGAGAGAGAGAGAGAGAGAGAGAGAGAGAGAGGAAACTTTACTGGATTATGATTGCTATTACATTGAATTTACAGATTGCTTGAGGAGAATTTGCTTCTTTCGTTGTCAAGCCATACCACCCATGAACATAGCATATTGAATCATTTTTTACAGATTTCTATTTAAAGCTATTAAATAGAGTTTTAAGTGTTCTTCAAAATGACCAGGAATTTCACTTTCACTAATTTCTCATTTTTTTCCAATATGTTAAGAATTATATGGAAATATTCGACCTAAATGAGAGCTCTGACATACTGATAGAGAATATCAAAAACTTGTAACAAATAGTACATATAAAGAAATCAAAATATGTTTGCCATTACTGCAAGTGTTCCAAATGTGGCTGGAAGTACTCAAGAAAATAGTTTAATAAGAATTAAAAGAAAGGTAAAAGCTGTGATACTTATCTTTTTACGTTCAAATAAAAACTCTAATTATCTATGCTATTTGTATGTTTTTCTATTGAAATTTACATTTGAATTCATTAGATATTTCAGTAAGAAAGCCAGATAAAAAATCAGGCAATCAAAAAAGATGGCGATTCAATACATAAATAACATCTGCTAAGAAATATTATAATTATAAAAAATAATAATAAAACTCTAAGAACTGTGATTTTTGCTTACTTAAGCAACAGTTTTCCTAAGATTTTTTTTTCTTTTACTTCCCATTCATTACTCACTGATTTATTCAGAAAACATAATTTTTCCTGGTAGAAAAAATCTACCTGAATTTTTTTTTCAAAGATGGCCTATGTTAAGATTAATGTTTTGACTTTAATACTAAAATATATTTATTTCACTATCTCACTTAAATTCCATGTGCAAGATAAAAAGTTTTCATTAGAATAATTTTCCTTAAATATTTTAATTATATTTTCCTCTATATCCCATGTTTATTTAGAAAAGTTAGATCTCAGTTTCTATTTTATCCTTGCATGAGATTTGCTTTTTGTTTCTGGAAACTAAACATTTCTCCTGCTTGTGATTCTGTCTAAATTCACTATGCCATTTCTAGGTGGGGTGTGTGTGTGTGTGTGTGTGTGTGTGTGTGTGTGTGTATTAAACATGGCTATTTCGCATGGTATATCATACACTCTTCATCTGAAATCTTGTATTTTTCTTTTATTACATGATTATCATTCCCGCTAATATTTTATCACATTTATTTATGCTTTTTCTCCTGTGACATCTCTCTAATGAATCTTGACAATTCTCTTAGTTCCTGTATATCTTCACTTTGTTCTCATTCTGTCTAACTCTTGGTCCCTTTCTAATGCATTCTCTATCAATGTTTCTTCTTACTAATTTATTTTTTACCTATTTTTGTATCTCATTTACTATACAGTCCTCACTTTTGTGTTTTTCATTTAACTTTTTTTTCCTTTCTAGTATCTCCAAGTAGTTTTGATTTGTAATTAGTTAATAATCATTTAAATTTCATTATGTTTCGTTCCCTAAGGACATTAGGTATGTACTTAATTTTCAAATAGTCCTGCATATTTTGTTCCATTGTTGCCTTTCTCTAATAATCCTGGAGATACTCAGATATATTATTTCCTACACACATGCCTGTTAGTTTGGTTAGTTAAGTTTGCAAAGATCAGACAAGGCTTTGTCCTCACTTTATTTTTGGTGGAGTTGGAAAAAGACATCAGTTTTGAGGGGCTTTACATTGCATTCGATTGTCTGCTCCCTCTCTCTGTCCAAACAAGTGGCCAAGTCTTGTCCTCAACATCTCTGCTGCTCTAGCTCATAATTTCTCTTCTTCTTAGCTGCTGTGTCCCTTTTAATTAATGGCCAAGGGCAAATGGCTGCCAGCACTAAGTATATTTGTTGTCGTAGGTTCTTGTCTCCCCACTCTAACCTGCCTCCAGCATTTCCCCAACATTATAATTGGCATAGAAAGGGCAACAGTATTTAGAATCTATCTCCAGGACACATTTCCATGATTATGGTACAAATTTCTTTTCTTCGTATTATTTTTTTTCTTCATATTATTTTTAACAGTCTCTTTTGTTTGATGCCTCACTTTGCTGAGTTCTGAGACCAAAGTTCCAAGCCTAGTCAGCAATCATTTCATCAATGTTCACACTTCTTCCAACTGCTACCGCAATTAAACCCATCTTTTCTCAGTCTCTGGCTTGACCTCAATAGGACACAAGGGAGGGAGAAAAAAAAGAAAGAAAAATCTTATAGATGAGCCCATTTCCTTTCCTTGGACTTTGAACACCTTCTACTGAAACTATGTCTTTCTGCCCACCAAAAAAACAAAACAAAAGGATTCAACTATCTTAGGATCTATCGACATTACATTGATTTTATAATTACAAAAAGGTGCTCTCTTAAAATTCCTGCCTCGTTTCTGTCATCTCTAGAGCTCAATGATAGAGAGCAAACATTTATTGTTTAGGCCGCTATTCTATTATAAGAAATTTTGTGCTGTCTCACCATTTTTGGAGTGTATATATTCTTAAGGGATATCTATATTAAGGTTCTCAGAATCAATTATCTTTGTCCCCTTAGTGGTTTATCTAATAACTCTTCTCAGCTCCTCTACTTATTACTGAAGACAGAAAGACACACATTCACTTTCTTTGTTGTTCCTTTACCTTAACCTTATACAGATGACAACTCTCTCCTCTCCCACTTTGGCCACCTCTATGGCAGTATTATATTCAACATATTATAATGGATGAATTCACATTGCACATCACAATGGAAATTTTTTGAAGACATGAAAAATTAGTCAATTGGGCATAGTTTTTTTTATGATGAAACATGTTTTACATTTTGCAGATTCCTAGAAGATGCAGAATAATTGTAATAAAAGATGGATAGGTTTTCTTTTATAAAAACTTAGTGGTTAGTAGGCCTAGTCACATTATTTTGTTTCTTGTGGAAGTTGTGAACTCTGCAATAATAAAATTTCATATTAAAAAAACGAGACTGCTAGGTGTGTATACTAGAAGACAATTACGCCGGCATGTAGAACTCACTTTCAAGTTTTGATTAATAAATGCATTACTTCATATTACAATAAAAACAATCTTAAAGCTACATTTAAAAAAATCTTAGTAACTGAAATATCATTAGAAAAATAACTGTTACTGTGAATTTGAACTCTTTAGCTCCTAGTCACAGGTTTAATAAAATTGTGGTTAAAGGGATAACTTTTGAAACACTTCATTAAAAGAAACATTTTAGAACACAATTTCATTGCTATTTCTGGAGACTGCAGCTATAATTTAACTCTTAATGAAACTATACTCACTTCAATAAATGACACTGGGAAAATCAGCTATTCACATGTAAAAGAATGAAACTAGACCCCTACCTTCTACCACTTACAAAAATGAACTCAACGTGGATTAAACACTTAAATGTAGTACCTGAAAGTATAAAACACCTAGAAGAATACATAGGGGAAAAGCTTCTTGACACAGGTCTTGGCAGTGATTATTTTGGACATGACACCTTTTTATTCACAAGCAACAAAATAAAAAAAAAACAAGTAGCACTACATCAAGCTAAAAAGATTCTGTACAACAAAATAAATGATCAACAAAATGAAAGGCAACATACGGAATGGGGAAAAACATGTGCAAATTATATATTTAATGAGGGATTAATATCCAAAATATATAAAGAACTATACAATCCAATAGCAAAAACAAATCTAATTAAAAAATGGGCAGAGGATCTGAACAGGCATTTTTCAAAAGAGGACATACAGATGGGCAACAGGTACATGAAAAGATGCTCAACATCACTAATCATCAAGGAAATGCAAGTCACAAACAAAATGAGATACCATCTCACACCTGTTAGGATGGCTATCATCAAATGAGATAAGAAGTGTTGGTGAGAATGTAGAGAAAAGGGAACCCTCTAGCACTGTGGATGGGAATGTAAATTGGTACAGCCACTATGGAAAACAGTATGGAGGTTTACGAAAAATTACAGATACAAAAAATTACATACAAAAAATTAAAGATAGAACTATCATATGATCCAACAACTCCACTTCTAGGTATTTATCCATAGAAAACAAACACTCACTCGAAAAGATATATGTACCCTGTATTCATTGCAGCATTATTTGCAATAGCCAAGACATAGAAATAACCTATGTCCATTCACAGATGATTGGATCAAGAAAATGTGATATATTTGTACAGTAGAATACTATTAGCCATAAAAAAAATAAAGATATCCTGCTGTTTTTGACAACATGGAGGGATCTGGAGGCATCATGCTAAGGAAATAAGGCAGAAAGAGAAAGAAAATACGTACTGTATGATCACACTTGTATGTGGAATCTAAACAAACAAACAAACAAAAATGAAACTTATGGAAAAAGAGATCAATGCCTACCAGAGGTGTGGAATGGGGTGTGAGGGGGTTAGATGAAGGTGGTCAAAAGATGCAAACTTCAAATTATAAGATAACTACGTCCTGGGGGTATAATATACAATATGATGACTATAGTTAACCCTGCTCTTTGGTGTATTTGAGGGTTGCTGGGAACATGGCTCCTAAAAGTTTCCGTCATAAGGAAAAAAAGAATTTGTAACTATATGAGGAGATTGAGATAAACTACTCTTATTGTGGTGATCATTCTGCAAAATATGTATGTCAAGTCATTATGCGGTACACCTTAAACTTATGCAGAATTATACGTAAATTGTGTCCCAATAAAGCTGAAAAAAAAAATCTATCATTTACAATCCCCACATCTACCAGTACTGGGATGTGGGGTGGCCTAGAGAAGAGTTTATGGCCATGAAGAGGGCAATTTTTAGAGGGAACTGGAGTCAGGAGGCATCTGTTTAGAGGCATCTGTAGTCAGGATTTCCAGCTACAGGGGAAATAAATCTTTCAGTGCTGAAAGGGATGAGGAAAGGCATCACAGCATGCATGGATGCAATCATCTTTGAGATAGCCAGATAAATTCCAGTTCTAAACGTGTTGTAACCTGGTTGTAACAGGCAAGATTTTTTTACGAGTGAGTGCAATAGTATTCCCTTTGCCAGGACATCTATGCCCTGATTGGGTGTGTTCTGTCAATTCTATTCCCGCAGTTACTTGTTGCTTTGATAGAAATATGTCTTTTTGGTATAAAGTAATTAAAATCTCAAAACCATCTTTTTTTACCCTCTGTTCCAAGCTAAGTTACCTAATTTATCTCAAGGTTTCAAAAATTCGTTCACATGAAAGGGTAATTCTAGAAAATGACCACAAGATGGCAGCATATACATACGTATAGAATAGTTCAACATTAGAAGCCGAGGAAAATAAAAAACTGATATTCTAAAATTATTATAAAGGGTAGCTAAATGATTTACATAAAAGCTTATAGTGAAAAACAAAGCAAATCAAAATAACAACCACCACACTTTGCTGGCAATATGTTGCAGTCCTTTAAGTGATACATGCAATGAGAAGATGAGAGGTTCTGACTTTCATATTATTTGTAGGACTGCTGTTGCTGACATTTACCTGATAACATATCTGTACCTCAATTTCCTCATTTGCAAATGGAGATAATAATAATACTCCCTTGTAGAGTTGCTGCCAAGATAAAATAAGGAAAAATAAATACAGAATTAGTAACATCCTGGCGCGTTTTTTCCTATTAATTTTTATTATTCACAATTTTTAATTGAGATGTCTGATACTATACTTGCTTCTAATCAAAGCTGTTATTTATTAATTGTGCATACAGTACAAGATTTATCATTTCACAACTGTGTTGCATGGGGTATCATTTAAACTTCGGAACAAACTTTGGGTGTGAATCATCGGTAATATTTATAAATGCAGAAATTGAGAGATTAAATAGGGAGATTAAAAAACACGTCCCAGGTTAAACTGCTAATAAATGGCTAGGATGGATTTCCAACCTTGGTTTTGTTTACTGGAAGTATTTCCTTCAACTCTTTACCACATCTGAAAGAGCAGCTACATCTGAACGTTATTACCAAATTTTGATTTTGTGAATTCAGAGGCTGATATGTTATATTGAAATGTTTTTCTTCCTCTTCCAACCAGAACATTTAAGAATAATCTGATTATTTAATTATTTTTATCTTACACAACTGAGGATATTACTTGCCTTGGAGTTTGAGAAAAAATAAACTAGAATTTCACTGTGGACATTTTAATAAAACCATGTGTTGGGTTCTTACTATTCCACTGTAGAATTGGGGTGAAGATGCTGCACAAAATGCCAGTATGTTCTCAAAGCAATGTGAACTCATGGAGGACAGCACAGAGGAACGGCAAATTACAAATAGGTGTATGTCTGTATGATCCAGTTTTGTGCTCAAAACAACCAAAGTGTCCTTTGATAGATGATTGGATAAAGAAGATGTGGTATATATACACAGTGGAATACTATTCTGCCATAAGAATAGATGAAATAGTGCCATTTGCGACAACATGGATGGATCTTGAGATTATTATGCTAAGTAAAATAAGTTAGACAGAAAAAGTGGAGAACCATATGATTTCACCGATATGTGGTATATAAAACTGAAAACAATGAAAGAACAGGACAAACAAATTAAGAAACAAAAACTCATAGACACAGGCAATAGTTTATGGTTACCAGAGAGTAAGGGGAAAAAGGGGTGGGAGATGAGGGTAAAGGGGATCAAATATATGGTGATGGAAGGAGAACTGACTCTGGGTGGTGAACACACAATGTGATATATAGATGATGTAATACAGAATTGTACACTTGAAGCCTATGTAACTTTACTAACAATTGTCACCCCAATAAACTTTAATTAAAAAAAAATCACCAGGAATTACTAAATATCCTGGCAATGATGAATTAAGTCATTGTGGGGACAGAGCCCCAGAAAGCAGTTTCCAGGCTCTCGGCCTCACATAGACAGGTGTTGGCTCAGGTAGTAAATGGCCATCAATGTGATTGGATGGCCATCAGCTGTGGCTGGTTGGCCGTCAGCTGTTACCAGTGAGCCATTGGTCACTAATATAACTGCTGTGGCTACGCTAGCAGAGAGAGAAGGAAAAGAGAGAAAGAATGGGGGCTAGCAAGAAGATGGTGGCTGGGCTGGCAAGCGTGGATGGCGGTTTGCGGACAGTGTGGATCCAGCCTCCAGTGAGAGTATAGTGCCGCCAGAGAGAATATAGCGGTATGACTCCCCTACCTATGGCTCCATGGGTGTTCCTTTTTGGCCTCACCATATCCTGCGTTCTTGTATGGGGAGCGGGAGCAGAGACCCTGCAGGCCGCCCTGCACGACAGTCATCTAGTCTGCACAAAATATATTTCCATTTACTTATGTTTTCATCAGATCCTTTCATTAATGTTTTAGTTTTCAGTGTACAGATTTTTCACCTCCTTGGTTAAATTTATAACTGGATATTTTATTCTTTTAGATGCAATTATAAATTTTGTTCTTAAATTTTTTCTGGCAGTTTATTGTTAGTGCATAAAAACATAACCGATGTGTATGTATTGATTTTGTAGTCTGTGACTTTATTGAATTCATTTATAAGTTCTAACAGGCTTTTAAAAATATTTTTTTGGTAGAGGCATTAGGGTTTTCTACATACAGAGAAAATTGTACTTATTTCTTTACAATTTGAATGTCTTTTTTTTTTTTTTTCTTGCCTAATTTCTCTGGTTAGGACTTCCAGTATTATGTTTAATAAAAATGTCGAGAATGGGCATCCTTGATTTTTCCTGATCTTAGAGAAAAAGTATTCAGCTGTTCACTGCTGAGTATGGTGTTAGTTGTGGGATTATAATATACAGCCTTTCTTATAGAGAGGTACGTTCCTTCTAGTGTTGAATACCGATTTGTTTAGAATTTTATTGTGAAAGAATGTTGCATTTTGTCAAATACTTTTTCTGCATCTATTGAGATGATCATGTGATTTTTATCCTTCAGGTTAATATTGTGTATCATATGTATTAATTTTCAGATGTTGAACCATGCTTACATCCCTGAATGAATAAACCTTGACCATAGTGTATGAGCCTTTTAATGTACTGTTGAACATGTTTTGCTAATAATTTAAGGTTGAGGATTTTTGCATCTATATTCATCAGGGATAATGGACTATATTTTCTTTTTGTGTGTGTCCTTTTCTTGAGTATCATGGTGATGCTGGTCTCCCACTGGTCTCCCAGTGTTCCCTCTTTTTTCATTTCTGAAAGAGTCTAGAAAGATTCATATTAATTCCGCTTTAAATGTTTTGGTAGAAATTGCAAGTGAAGCCATCTAGACTTGGAGTTTTCATTGTTGGGAGGTATTTGATCACTACTTCAGTCGCCTTACTCATAATTGGTCTGTTAAGATTTTCTGTTTCTTTACAATTCAGTCTAGGTTGGTTGTATATTTCTAGGATCTTTTTCTATATCTTTTAGGCTGCCTAATTTGGTGGGTTTTAATTGATCCTTTGTATTTGTGTGATATTGGTTGTAATGCCCCCTTTTCCATTTAAAAAATATTTATTTGAGTCTTCCTTTATTGCCTTTGTAAATCTAGCTACAGGTTTTTCCACTTTACCGTTTCAAAATACCACCTGTTAGTTTCATTGATCTTTTGGTTGTTGTGTAGTCTCTATTTTACTAATTTCTATGCTGGTACTTTTTATTTCTTTCCTTCTGCTAATTTTGGACTCTTTATTGGTGAATTTAAAACATAAGAGCAGTAATTAAAGTGTGAGAAGGGAAAAGCAAGCAGTCAGTTGAAAAGTCAGTTATCTAAGTCAAGCAGAGTTTTCTAAAAAAGGAAACATGTGGGAGGGGTGGCTTGACTCTTTAGCCAGCTAGCAATGTGTGTATTCCAGACAAATGCCTTTGAAGTGGATGTCTCAGCAATCAAGAGCTTAAATACAGGCACTTACATTATACATTATAATCCAAATTTATACATTATAATCAAAAAAGCTAATTGTCAGGTGTTCACACTACAGTTACAAATCAAACGTTAATATTTGAAAAAAATATTTTAAAAATACTAAGTATACAATCAGTGGCATTAAGTACATTTACATTTTGGGGCAATTATCACCACCGTAAATCTCCAGATGTATTTTCATCTTTCAAATATGAAACTCTGTATCTATTAAACAATAACTGCATAATTGGTCTTCTTCCCAATCCCTGGTGACCACCATTGTACTTTGTCTCTGTGTATTTGGTGACTCTAGAGACTTCAAATAAGTAAAATTATACAATATACATACAATATATATATAGTATATATTGTATATATATTATATATAGTATATATTGTAAAATATATATATATATATATTTTGTAACTGATTAATTTCACTTAGCAAAATAGCTTCAAGATTCACCCATGTTGTAGCACGTGTCAGAATTTCCTTCCTTTTTAAGACTGAATAATATTTCATTGTATATAATATTACATTTCTGCATCCATTCATCTGTCAATGGGCACTTGGTTTGCTTGCACCTTTTGGTTTGTGCATAATGCTGCTAATGAACATGACTTATAAAAATGTCTCTTTGAGCCCCTGTTTTAATTCTTTTTTGGTATATACCCCAAAGTGGAACTGCTGGACCATAAGGTAATTCTATTTTGTATTTTTGAGGAACTGCCATACTGTTATTTTCACAGGATGCACCATTTTACATTTCCTTTAACAGTGCACAAAGGATTCAATTTATCCACATCTACAAAGGGTGCCAAAAAAATGTATACACATTTTAAGAAAGGAAAAAAAAAACTGTATTAAAATGGTAATAGTCAATATATGCCGATAACAAAAGATTAATGCAAGTCATGTTTGACTTCTGCAATTACAAGAGGTGCTCAAAGTGGTTACCATCAGCATAATTTTAATACATTTTTTTCCTTTCTTAAAATGTGTATACATATTTTTGGATCTATATATGTATATATAAATATATATTATATTTATATAATATATATATATTATTATATATATTTATAATATATATATTATTATATATATTTATAATATATATATATATATATTATAAAATATATATATATATAGGGTGTAATATATACACCCTAACTATTGTTTCCTTGTCACTATAGTAATTGGAAAATCTTTTCTCCCATTTCATGTTTTTTTTAAATCAATTGTGTGTTTTGATACACAAAAGTTTTTAGTTTTGATGTAGTCCAGTTTATCTACTTTTTTTATTGTATTGCCTGTGCTTTTGGTTTCATAGCCAAGAACTAATTGCCAAATCCAATGTGACAAAACCATTCCCCTATGCTTTCTTTTAATTATATGTATGCTATGTACTGAGTTCCACCAGGCCTATTATGGAAAATGTGCATTTGTTAGAAAGAACGAGGGGAGAAACCTGCCCCATACAATATCTGTAGACCTATGTAGAGCAGTAGTTTCGATGAAGGCTTACATTTGTTATCAGCAAAACATTAAAAGCCCTCTGATGTTAAGAGAGATTGGCAACAAAGATAGCCTTTCTCTGTGAGGAACAGTCAAGACATATTATCAAAAGGAGTCACAACAAACTACTCTGAAAAAAAAAAACACAGGAAACACAGAAAAAGAAACCTGGACAGACTTTCTTACACTAGTTATGTAAGAGAAAACCTATCAAGGTTTATGTAAGGGCCAGAGAAGATGGAACAATTACATATATTGAAAACATTCCCTTTTCCAACCTCTTACATATTTCATTATTTAATTCAGACTAAACATCTATGACATAGAGGACAGTACTATTGTATCATATTTACAGATGAGAAAATGAAATTTCAAGACATAAAGCAAACTGATAAGTAAAACCTTACCAACAAATGAGATTTGAACTTGAGTCAATTTGCCTCAAAAGACAATTCAGTACTCTGTACAATGTCTGCTTCTCTGACCTGTAAAAAAACTTGCATCCGTGCTTTGGAAGACATTATCTAAGCAATGTCTTCCAATAAACTGGAACAAGAGCTCTTGATTCTTTCCCCTTAACATCTGTGCACATCTCACTGTCTCGTAAAGCTGGGATCTTCCCACTTTACAATAAAAAATGATGAGATGTCTCTAGATGGAGGTGAGGGTAAGGCAAATTTGTTATAGTATTGGCAAAAGGAACTTTCTAAGTGGCAGAACATAGTTAGTGAAAAAAGAACAAGCAAAAGAAAGCTGTAAAATAGAGAGAATTCAGAGTGAGCTAGAAGGCTAGGTTATGTTGAACAACAGTCAAAGAGTGTGA
Source organism: Rhinolophus sinicus (assembly GCF_057876585.1). Taxonomy (NCBI): domain Eukaryota; kingdom Metazoa; phylum Chordata; class Mammalia; order Chiroptera; family Rhinolophidae; genus Rhinolophus; species Rhinolophus sinicus. Next base: position 90,145,830 of record NC_142502.1, read on the forward strand.
CTGGCAACCTGGACAAACAGAGAGAGAGCTCTTAGTCAAACAAGACAATATTTGACCTGGTGATTTAGAGGTATGGAATTTGGGGGTAATCATAATATTCGGGGTGATACCATGAGAGTGGGAGAGGGGAGGGTTAGAAGAGAAGGTTTGAAACAAGAGTTCAAGTGTATCATGCAGGGTGTCATGCGGGGTATCAGCTCTCGCTTCCCACAGGATATGGTGAGGCCAAAAAGGAACACCCACGGAGCCACACATAGGGGAGTCATACCACCATATTCTCACTGGCGGCATCCGTCTCTCTGCAACCCACAATCCACAATCTGCCCTTGCTAGCCCCCATTTTCTGCTAGCGTAGCCACGGCAATTATATTAGTGGCCAATGGCTCACTGGTTACAGCTGACGGCCAACTAGCCACAGCTGATGGCCATCCAATCACAGTTGATGTCCGTTTACCACCTGAGTGAGCACCTTTCCACGTGAGGGCAAGAGCCTGGACACTGCACTCCTGGCTCTGTCCCCACAAAAGGCCTGAGATATCAGAAGGTTAAAGTCATTCAAGTGGATGTTTAAAGTCCTGCAAGTTGACTACAGAAATCGGGATAGACAGGTTAAATTTGTTTCAGGAGACCCAATTTTTGTGAAAGAGAAGAACTGACGTGAAAGTCATTATAGGAGAGTAAATGTTGGGTTGATTGGTGAGAGAGCTAAATATCATGAGTTTCACTGGGGCAGGATTTTTCAGAGGAACAAGGAGAGTACAATCTAGAAACAGTAAGTGGGATGCTTGTGGGTCCCCAACCTCTTATCAAGTCTAGACCACAACTACCTGAAGTATAACAGGAAAACAGTAGCACATGAGTGTGCTTTTGAAGAAATGATGTCCACAGGGGGCAGTCGTAGAAGGAGCTTCTGGATACCATATGTAGGCCTTCTTCCCATGCTCTGAAACTGCTTATGACGCTCATATATAAAATAATGACAATAACTACTTCTACACTTGAGCAAGTATGATGATGGATCTTAGCCATTTAGAAACTACTGAAAATCCTGTGGTAGTTGGGGAAGAAATAGATACCACTAAAAATTATAACACACACACACACACACACACACACACACACACAGCTCCTTATAACAACTACAGCTATTGTAAAATATTTAGGTATTTATGTTTTTTCTTAGTAAGTGGCCCGATGAAAGGTAAACAAATTAAAAGAACAGAACAGATTCTAGATTGTAGTCTGAGTTTGAATTCTCTTTATGTTACAATCTCTTAAGATCTGTATGCAAACATTGGTATTTGTTTCTTATAAATAAAACCCAAGATACAGACTCTGAATTAAAGACATTTGAGACTTTGTACTCATAACAAATCTCTTGCAATAGATTTTGGCACACATAAACCTCTGGCAAGGGCTGAGTACAAGTTTATTATTTGCAAAATGAAGGGAACACTTGTAGGGGACAGGAAATGAGCCAAAGAAGGGCAGTCAATTAATAAAGGGTAGAATATTAAGCCATCTCCCATTAGAGCTCATATTGCCCAATAAAAATTCTTCAAGATGGTCCAATGTACAAAGTATAAATTTGAAAAACCTTAATCCCAGAATATCCATTGTACCACTCTGTGAAGTTCCATAATGTCAGAATGACATGCAGAAATCCTCAAAACTAGATAATATACTGAAATATACTAGATAATATACGGAAACTAATATACTGAAAAAATCATACATTCAAAAATGTAGTATATTACTCTTTGTTCACTGTAAACTAAATTAATATTACCTATAGATCTACAAATATTATATTTAATGTGATACATTCTGTCTAAAGATAGTAAGAGTAATTAACAATTTTTTGGTAATAGGAAAATCAGCAGAGCCTCATGTAATACACTTTTCATTGAATCACCAACTGTCCAAATAGAAATTGCTACTTTACATAACATTGTCAAGAAATAAATAATTCCATCAGCCAGCAACATGCTGAAGATGATAGAATTAATTAAACAACCGCAATAATGATGACAATAGTACATAGTAATGGCATTTACTGAGCTTTATTAAGAACTATTCACTTTCAATATACTAAAAGTTTGGTCTTCACAAGCAAGCCTATGGCACAGCAGCAGAAGAAACAGAGGCCCAGAGGAAGTAAGTAAGTAAATGTACCCAATCATACAGTTAGTAAACGACAGAGCAATAATTCCAACTCAGACAGCCTGGCTTCATTCACTGCATCCTAGTAAAACATACCAGTAAAAGCGTACCAGTAAAACAAAAGGAATTTCAAAGGGAATATGGGAGTCGAGCAGTTCCAGAAAAGTGAATAGGACATGAGGTAGAAAGAATGGATGGAATTAGCAGCAACACATTTAAGAGATAAGAATAGGACTGAAGAGACAAATACAACTTCCAGGCAGAGAATCTCCCCGCCCCCCACTACCCACAAAAAGTCAGTCAATGTATAGGGTTGGGACCTGATTAAATAGCATCACTTTTTCAAGCCAGAATTTGTAGCTTTGGTGCAAAAACCATGAGTACTCACTTGGTATTTTTATCAGGGATATACCTCAAAAACAGGAGTTATATCATCCACATTACCAAAGGTAATGTCCTAGAGAGCTTCCTTTAAGGCAGGGGTGTCTAAACTTTTTTCAACGTTTTTTACCAAGGGCCATATGTGGTAAAATACACAAACAGCCGGGCCACTCACTCGAGGTGAAGTACGTATTGCCTCACCTGGTTTATTTAAGTAAACTAAATATATTTTTGGAATTTGCTGCGGGCCAATAAAAAATGGATTGTGGGCTGCAGTTGGCCCATGGGCCGCAGGTTGGACACCCCTGATCTAAGGGGTCTGAACTGCAAACTGTATATAATGAGTATTACAGGTAGATTAGCAGAGAAGGAGACAAGATTCCCACATAGGATGACTATTGGTGGGTGTCACCTACCTGGGGAGCTAGGGAGAGAACAGAAGTTGGGTTGTAATGTAGGCACAGCAGAGACCTCAGCTCATCCCATGGAAGCTGTACAATTGAAATGGTTCTTCTAAGTTGTCCCAAGGTGGAGAGAGGTGGCCTGGCATTTCCATTTCCTACATCTACCACTTCTTGTATGTGGGCTGCCCCAGAGAAGGGAGTATGTTCATGGATAAGGAGATTTGGGGAGAGGGCTGACAGTAGAGCTGCCCGTGGGGAGGAGTCCCCGCTGCTGGGGGAATAAGGGTCTCAGTGCAGAAAGGGACCTGGGTATTGCATCAGATCATTCACCACAAGCAATTGTCTGTGAGTTAGGCAATTAAGTTCCAGTCCTAATGACTTGGTAACCTGGTCACAATGGGCAAGAATTATTTTCTAATGAGCACAACGATATTCCCACAGCTGGGAGATCTTATACCTTGATGTATCGTGACAAAATCATGTCTTTTCTCGAATGAATAAACTAAAACCTGCAAACCATGTTCATACTATATGCCAGGCTAATGAGTTAATTAATCTCATGGTTTAGTTAATTTATTAGCATGAAGAGTAATTCTAGGAAACAACCGAAAGATGGCAGCATATACATATGATGTCAAATTTCTTTTGCTGTCAGGGAAAAATACTGAAAATCTAAGGTAGTTTATATTGGGAGTACCAAAAACAAGTATACACATGACTTGTATTCATCTTTTGTTAAAGGTCTATATTGAGTATTACAATTTTAATACAGTGTTTTCCTTTCTTATAATGTGTATACATTTTTTTGGCACCCTCTGTATTCCAAAAATGATTCGAAAGAGCAGCTAAATGATTCTACGTAAAACCCTATCAAAAAAAAATTTCACTTTTTGTTGGGAACGTGTTGCACACAGGTGTGGTGGCAGTTCTTCAAGTGGACGTACACAATGAGAGGATGAAAGAGTGCTTGGGAGATGATTTGTCACACACCTGCTTGATAAAGAGGTTCTGCTTTTCACCTTCCTTGTGGAACAGCTGTTGCTGACATCTACCCGATGACATATCTGTGCCTCAGTTTCCTCATGTGAAAATGGGGATAATAATAGCACCTCCCTTGCAGAGTTGCTGTGAGGATCAAGTAAATGAAACATACAGAATTTGTAACAGATCCTGGCATATGTTGTGTTAGATATTAATTTTAATTATTCGCAATTTTCAATTGAGATACCTGACACTGTACTTGCTTGTAATGAGAGCGGTCATTTGTTCATTGTGCACATAACACAAGATAGAGCATTTCCCAATTGTACTGCATGGGATATATCATCAAATCTTTGGAACAAACTTTGGATATGAGTAATGGGTCACATTTATAAAGGCAGAAACTGAGATACAAGATTAAATAACATGTCCCAGGGAAAACTGCTAATAAATGACTAGAATGTATTATTAATCCTGTTCTTAAATTTAACTGGAAGCATTTCCTTCAGCTCTTTACTACATCTGAAAGAGAAGCTGCATCTTAACATTATTACCAAATTTTGAGATTGTGAAAGGTTTTTCTTCCTCTTCTAAACCAGAAATATTTAAGAATAATCTCGTATTTTAATATTCAGCTTTCACAATTGAGGATATTGCTAGTGTTGGAGTTTTAGCGAAATAAACTAGAATTTCATCATGGGACTATGAAAACCGTGTGCTTGGTTCTCACTCTTTCACTGTAGAATTGAAGATGCTGCACAAAATGCCAGAATGTTGTTAAAATAATATGAGCTCACAGAGGGCTGTGCAGAGGAGTGGCAAATTACAATCCAGCTTTGTGCTCAGAGATCCTCAGGAACTGTTAAGGGACCAGGCAAAGGTAAGTTAAGTCATCCAGTCTGTATTTGCACTGTAATCATACTAACAATGAATGCGATTTAACACGGGTTTATGTCCTTTTTCCTTTTTTTTTTTTTTTTTCAGTTTAGATATTCCAAATTTCAGGTTCCAGATTCTGATCATTAGGTAAAAAGAATCAAAGTTCCCAAAATTACAGATTTCAGGAATGATTTAAGGACGACCAGATGGGCAGCTAGATAGCTCTAAGGTTTCCACTCTCTGTAGTGATTTCGACTTATTGCAATATCATCACGAGGATTTCTTTAGCATTGGAACACTAATACAGTTGAGAAATGAATGCAGCTTTGTCTTTTGCCCATAACAGAAATATTAAGTGCTCAAAAATGAGCCCATATCACGGCAATATGTTGACCATATAAATGAGGTGTTTACTGCTAGTTTCCTGAAAAGTCATTGGTACTTCCTACACAAGTAAACATTTGAAAACGCTTATAAAACTAACTTTATTATATCATAATAAAAAAAATATTAATGTAATTTTCATATCTACAGATTTTGGGGCATCTTAGCTCAGTGTTATTGAAGATTACTTTTCAGCATCCAAACTGAATACTATTAAGGTGTTTTAGGTATTTTCCAAAACTTTTTCCACAAAACAACTCCCCCATGTTGTATGTTTCAGCATATGTCATGTGTGTGTCAAGTACGTTTTTAATTTCCCAAATTTACTAGTTACATATAAGCACATACATGACACACACACCCCCATTTTCCTCCCCCATTTTCCTGCCTTAAAAATACATAGCAGGAGGGCTGGCCAGGTGGCTCAAACGGTAGGAGCTCCATGCTCCTAACTCTGAGGGCTGCTGGTTCGGTTCCCACATGGGCCGGTGGGCTCTCAACCACAAGGTTGCCGGTTCAACTCCTCAAGTCCCGCAAGGGATGGTGGGCTCCGCCCCCTGAAACTAAGATTGAACATGGCACCTTGAGCTGAGCTGCCTCCCAGATGGCTCAGTTGGTTGGAACATGGGCTCTCAACCACAAGGTTGCCAGTTCAATTCCTCGAGTCCCACAAGGGATGGTGGGCAGCGCCCCCTGCAACTAGCAAGGGCAACTGGACCTGGAGCTGAGCTGCGCCCTCCATAACTAAGACTAAAAAAAAGGACAACAACTTGAAGCTGAACGGCACCCTCCACAACTAAGATTGAAAGGACAACAACTTGACTTGGAAAAAAGACCTGGAAGTACACACTGTTCCCCAATAAAAGTCCTGTCCCTGTTCACCAATAAAAATCTAAAAACAAAAAACAAAAAACAAACCTACCCTTTAAAAAAAAATACATAGCAGGAAAAAGTGGCTATTAAAGTACTTTAGAAAACATCTTTGGATGCTGAAGTCAAGAAGATTGGGTGGTGTTTTTATAAGCATCAAGTGATGCAGCTTTGCCTTCCAGGCAATGGCAAGACATAGCATCAGCAACATAATAAACCTTTTTAGATCAGAAAACTGCGAAAAGTACACTGAAAAGTGTAGGGAAAACACTGACTCATTTATTTTATATGAATTGATCTGAACTTCCTCACTACTATTATTGATAAATAGTGGGACAAGTGCAATTTTGAAAACTAGAAACACAAAAATAAATTTGAGTCCAATCCAGTAAATGTGGTCTCATAAAATATAGTATATAGTATTTTCGAAAGATCCTTTTTGCAAATACACTCTAGATAAAATGCTGTTCTCTTGGATTTCTCCTCCCTCTTGGTCATCCTGGAGCACTCTTGGCAGCTTTGTGAGCCATTCCTGGGGCACGTGGAAACTGCAGGGACCCCACCAACATACCCATAGGACATCAGAGAACACGGATTCCAACAGTTTGCTCTATTTCTTTTGAAGGTCACATTGCAAGACGGCTAATCAGAGGTATCCCTCAAATTTTGGTATCTTTCAAGTATTCTCCCAGGGAAGCATACCAGTAGTTTAAATTTTCTAGTCACCACCACTCTTTCCTGATATTTCTAAAGCCCACCACCTCATTGAGGATGAGCATTTCCAGGGAGGGGATGAACAATTAGGGCAGAAAATAATACCTCTGACTTTTAACTTCCTTGCTCTTCCTTGTCTTCTTTCCACAAGCCCTTGTGGCAGAATGTAATCATCTCAGGCTTTTGAAATGTGTTAGTTCATGTCCCCTGATGTGAGGCAGAAATCTGCGTGACTTAGATTACTAAAGACATTACCTGCCAAGAGAACAATTTATACCTTCTCATGTAGCCATTCACTCGTGGTGTGGGTTCCTGATCGAGCGTGGTATTCTGGAGGGATCTGCCTGTCTCTGGGACAAGGGAGACTCACTGCTAATTCATGGGCCCCAGTCGTCACACTGTGTCCCAGGCTGCAATTGTGTAGCCCCACACCCATCCATCCCTTAACTCCAACCCTCTCCTGCATCTCAGGTTCTTACAATAGAGTGGCCAGAATTTCCAGTTCAGAATGGACCAAAATATGTGAAAATCAAATCTGGGAGTCCACCCAACAGTTGTGCCTGCCTTTCTCTGCACAGTACTTTTGTGTCTCTCCTCTCAAAAGTACTTCAGCTCTTCTGTGAACTCTCCACACCAAGGAAATTGATGCAGCTTAGGAAAACACAGAAAGCTCATTCATCTCTTGCCCCTAATACATTAAACAGCATTAGTGACCAATTCAGGTCACAGAGTGCCAGAAGAGCATAAAATTGCTCATTTGGAGAGATGGGGAAAGTATAATGAATAGAATTCAGGGTACAAGGAATGTAATTGGTTCAGAGAGGCAAGGATAATTCTGTTTCTAAGAGAGGAATTCAAATAAGAAAGTAATGAAGAAATAACTTTGTCTACAGTCTCCAATTTTAAGCTTGGTGATGGCTTACACTGCGTTAATTACAAATACATTGTATTTATATAATATATTATAAATATTTAAATATATTTAAAAACACATAAATATATTTAAAAGTATATTAAAATATTTTGTAAAATATTATAGAAAGTATAGTTGCCAAAAAAAGTCTGGGTAAATTGGAAATGAAACGACAAGTACCCTTGGCATGACAAGTACCCTTAAAATAAGGAAGGAGGGGGCCTCTCTTGTGTGTAAGCACCCCATCCTATTAGTATTATCTCAACTGCATTCGGATCACAAATACTTTGTGGGAAATCATAAAAATGGCAATTTTAATTTTTAGATGAGGGTGAAAACGACTTTCAATTTTATTTACCATGTCCTTCACATTGGAAACAGGTACTTAAAAAATGACCAATACATATTAGCTGGTATTATTAATTAGTATTTATAACCACTCTCTTTATACCTCCCTGAGTTCTGTGCCTCAGTCACAGGTGAGACATGTTCCCTCCAGGAACTGCTCACTGATCATATCATTACAGCGATAAACAATCTCTTCCATATACCAAAATTTTTTTTTAAATATAATTAAGGGAATCTCACAGAAATCTGTTGTGTCAAATTAAGTTTGATTAAATAAAAGGCCCATCTTTGCAAAATGTCTGACAAGGAAAACACTCAAATATACCTGATATTAATGTAAGTGTTCAAAAATATTGCTGAAAGTACTTATCAAAACAGTTTAATAAAGAAATGAGAAAGTATAAAGATTGAAGAGAAAATGAGACTGTAATGATTATTTGCAGGTAAATGATCAGCTAAGGTATTTGTATGTTTCTTCTATTGAATTTTCTATTTAAACTCATTAGACAGTTCATTCAACAAGAAAGATGGATTAAAAAATCAGCCTAACAAAATAAACAGTGTTCCAATATATAGGCAATAGCTCCTATAAAAATATTATAAAAATAAGCTGCTATTCACAACTACAATAAAAAAAAATCTAAACATAGTAATCGATACTTATTTATACATTGAATTTTCCTAAAATTTTAGTTCTTAGTTTCCATAATTTGATATGTTCCTAAATTACAGTTACTCCTGGTAGAATAAATCCAGAATTTGTTATTAAAAGAGATAAGCATTCAGATACAAATTCTGACATTTTTTGTGATTACAAGTATCTTTTTTCATTTTCTCACTTAAATTAAAGGTTAGTAAGATTTTTTAAAAATTTGTTTTTAAAAAAATATGCTTTCCCTTTATCACTTTGAAAATATGTACCCACTTTCTTTAACTCCCCATGTTTATTTTGAAAAGTTAGACTCATTTCTTAATCTTTTCCCTTCTAGGGGATCTGGTTTCCTTTCATAGAAAATTAAAAAATTGTTTCTTGCTTTCAATGTTTAAATTCACTGTACTGTTTCTATGTGTGTGTGTGTGTGTGTGTGTGTGTGTGTGTGTGTATACTTTAAACCTTGGCAATTCTACATGATGTATCATTGACTATTTTAGAAATCTTTAGTGTCTCAGATATTTCATCCCATTTATTTGTACTTTTCTCCTTCTCTGACCTCTAACAATAGTGGCACTTTCTTTTTAGTATTCATACATCTTAACTTTGTCTCATTCTCTCTGACTCAGTCATTAATGTGTTCTGAAAGTTTCTCCACCAACATCGCTGCTCAGTAATTCATTCTTTACCACTTTTATATGTTGTCTTATGCAACTCATTCCTTTTAGTTATTCATTTCACCATTTTTCTCAAATGGTTATACTTCATTAACGCTTAATGATCATTCAGATTTCTATAATGTTTATTTCTCTAAGACTTCAGTTAGACTTATTCGAAATTTGCACTTATTTTCAAATAATTCTGCTTCCTTTAGTATATGTTGTTCCAGTTGTTAATTTTCTCTCATAATGCTGGAGCTCCTCAGACATATTGATTTTTTTTTCTTCCTGTCAATATATTTGTGGCCTTGGTTACTTATGTCTGCAGAATCAGACAAGGCTAAGTCCTAACTTTATTTGGTTCTTGGTGCATTGGATAGAAATGGAGGAAATGAGAAACGGAAAACTCAGTCTTACTTTGCAGTCGGAATTTCTTACGGTCTTTATCCTAGTCCAACAGATAGACATTTTTGTGTCCAAGAAAACCTCAGCCACTCTATCTCAGTAACTTCTCTCCTTGATGATGGCCTACACTATTTTTAATGACAAGGACTGGAAGCTACTACACAAAGTGTATTTGTTGTCCCTGGTAGTTGGTTCCCCACTCCAGTCTGCCTGCAGCATTGTCCCAACATTACCCTACAGTTGGCAAAGTAAGAGGAATAGATATTTGGAACCTATTTCTAGTAAAGTCTTTTCATGGTTCTGGTACAAATTTCTCTTTCCTTCTTTTATTTATTTTTTCTTGTCTCCTTTTTCTGATGCCATTTTTGCTGAGTTCTGAGACCAAAATTTCAAGCTTGATAAGCAATCAACGCATCAAAGTTCACAAGCTACTGTGAACTGCTTCCAACTGCTACCCTATTAATCCAACCTGATCATATTCACTGGCCTGTTCTCAGCAAGACACAAGGGAGAGAGAAAAAGATCAACTCAAATCCTGTATAGCAATCCAACCTCTCTCCCTGGACTTTGGAATTCCACTAAAGGCCACTTTCTTCTGCTGCCAGAAAATGCAAGAATGAAGCCATGTTAGGGTCCTGTCGACATTCTACAGGGTTTTGTAGTTACTACAAGGAACTCTAAGTCCCCGTCTCACTGTTGGCATTCCCAAGGATAGATGAGAGGGACAGAGAATTAGTATCTATTGCTTAGACAAAATTAGGGATGTCTTGCCAGATATTTTGGAATGTATATACCCTTAAAGGATATTTCTATTAAGCTAGCTTATCAGAATTAAATATCCTTGTCCTCTGTAATGAATTTATGTAATAACTCTCCTCAGTTCCCCTAGTTAATGCTGGAAGCACAAAGGCATACACTCTCACTCTTTCTTTCTCTAGACCTAAAGTAGACTACAATTCTCTCCTCCCCTACCTATAATATCCTTTCTCTATGGGAGTGTTTTCTTCAACGTGTTGTAATAGATGAAAACACGTGGTATATTACAGTGCTAAAATGTGAAGACATTGAAAATGTGTTAATTGAATATAATTGTTTAATTATAAAACATTATAAAAATGTTCATATATATAAACATTATAAAAATTATATAGCATGGTTTTCATTATGGAGACGATTATTGGCTATATCGTAACTGTGATTAAATGACTCGTTTTAATGGAATGATTAAATATTTCGTTTTATGAACACAGTGATTGGTTGCCCTAGTGGATATTCTTTTAATTCCTAGTGTAAGTTGTGAGCTCTGCAAAAATAACATGTCTAACAGGAAAAGGAGGTTCTTGTGTATTGTAAGGCAATTATGCAGGCTAGTAGGAGTTGTTTCCCACTTTTGAGTAACCAATTCCTTATTTTATCTTACAATAAAAATACTCTTACAAAATTTTTAAAACTTGTAAATGTATCTTTAGAAAAATAAATCTGTTACATAAGTTTCAACCCTCTAGCTTCTACACAGTCATTGGTTAAAATTTCAATTGTAAGGATCACTTTAGAGACATCATTTTGAAGCAAATGTTTTTTTATACTACAATCATCTTGTTATATAAGGTGACTGTCTACAGTTTGCTCCCTTTGGGGAAAATGAAACACAACCTAACCTAAGCAAGATGATGATGTTTTATCTTGCTTTTTTTATAATGATTCTTATTTGACTCGTTTCAATAAAATTAAAGTTCCCATCTATGTCTTTATAGCATAAGTTTGTTCTATTCTGTCATCACATCAAACAATAACTGATAAGAGAGCCTGCTAGTTTGTATGCAAAAGTTCTACAAGAGTGTATTTTTGTGACGCGGACAATTTAGCCAGGAAAGTTTGGCTATATATTTATCTGCTGTCCTTTGTGTTTACTAACAGAACAACAGTCCATATTTTAAAAACAAAAATTCAACAATACCAAATTGTACTTAGTATTTATAAAACAGGAGTAAATCATAGGAAAGGGTAGAGAAATTAACAGAATAATAAACACACGCAGTAGATACTTTAAAATGTATACATTGCTCATATAACTGCAATGTATTGCATGTTTTGTTAACTTTTAAAAACTAGTTCTGCACTGAATAATATGTTACAAGCGTATAACTTCTCCTTCTTTATCTTTATCAATTCTAAGTGCTCATTGTAAATTTAGAATGCAATTTTTTTTAGAACTTTGTAGTTTTCTAATAATTTTGACAGAGATGAATTGTTTCATAAAAAGAAAAGATTATATTAACTCAGAGAGTAATCTATTTTAGTGATAAAACCGTGATTAAATTTGCTTGTATTAATATAGATCATCTGTCATCTCAGCACCCAGAACTGTGTGTATTTTATCACAAAATGTATAGTTCACATATTTTGTCAACAGAAAAGTGAAATGAAACTAAACTGAACCAAATATTGTAATTTCTTAATAAAATAAATAATAGATTATATCTATACCTTGTGACTTCAAAGGCTTTTCTTTAAAATCTCCAAAATTTAATAACCTATATTGAAGATCCCCCCCACACACACACACACACACCATACAGTTATCACTACTGTAGGGAAAAAAAACAACTCAGTTCAGCAATCATAGAACACTTGCTGGTTTTATGAATAGATTGTGGTTGCCCAGGGGCTGGTGAAAAGGGTAACAAGAAGGTACTAATCAAAGGGTACCAAGTTTTAATTATAGAAAATGAATAAGTTCTAAAGACTTACTTGCACACCACAGCATCTATAGTTAACAATACTGTGTTGTATACTTACAAGTTTCCTAAGAGTGTAGATCTTGTGTTTAGTGTTCTTATCACACACGCATAAAACAATAATTAAAGAAGGTGGTAGGAAACTTTGGAGATGATGGATATGCTCATAGAATAGATTGTGGTGATGGTTACATGGGTGGATATTGATCTCCAAGCTCATCAAGTTGTATACATCAAATACATAGAGCTATTTGTACGTCAATCATACCTCAACAAAATGTTCTAGAAAAAAAAGAGAAGAAACTATTAAAAATAAAAAAGACTTTCTGGTGAAGCAGTTAGGGGACATCTGCACAAACAAAATCTGAAAAACCTTCTCGGCAAGAGCAGCAGCAGGATACAGAATTGTCTACACATATGCAAACATAGGTGAAAATTTATTACAATAAAATGCACATTTCAGGTTGACCTAGCTGTGGGGTGATACAGGTAAAAGTTGTGAAAATGGCAGGGAGACCCCCCCCCCAATATACGTCTCCTTCACATGCTAGTTAGACTTTTCTCCAAAGCACCAACTATTAAATATGATACCCCTAAAAAATGTACACTTCCTGCTATACACTGTCAAACTCTTCTGCTAATGTTATAATGAAAAATCAAGTTTTTCAATATATTGCCTGATAAAGCCTGGAAATTCAGGAATGAATATTAATGTTTTAGTATATTTCATCTAACAGAAGATGTCATCAATTATTATATAAGCCACTAAAAGGGGGAAAATTACTATGGAATGTTTTCATTGCTGGGAGCACCCTGATTTCAGAGAAATTAAATTGTGGGGGAGAGAAACAAAGAGTACCTGAAATATGCCTGATATTTCCCTGAGTGTTCAAAATATTACGGGAAGTCCTTGTCAAAACAATTTAATTAAGATGTGTGATAAGTAAGAGGATAAGGGGGAAGGAGAAACTGATTTAATTATTTGGAGATTAAATGATCACTTAAGTCATTGTATGTTGCTTCTTTTGAGTTTCCTATTTAAATTAAGAAAGTTAGGCAAGGAAACCTGATATTACCTCAGCCTAGCAACATAAATAATGTTTTTCTATATTGGCAACAACCACAAAACAATATTATAAAAACCAAGTTACCATTTACAACAACAATAAAAACTCTGAACATTACTTATTTAGACAATGAGTTTTACTAAGATTTTTAAGTCATACTTAATTCCCCAAACTCGTTGCTTTGTTCTAGACTTAAATTTCTCCGATAGAATAAACCTACCCACAGTTGTTTTTCATTTTTAAAAACGACAACCTCTGACTTTTGTTTTTATTATTTAACATACCTTTATTTAACTCCCCTGTTTAAATTATATGTTAGTTATAATAGATACAAAGATTTTGGTAAAAAATTTGGTTTTTGCTTATTTTTGCTTATTTTAATGAGGATCTCAGTCTGAATCTTTTCCCTTGCAAGAGATCTGCTAGAAACATAAATATTTTCATGGTGTTAATGTTCCTAAAATTCACTATATTGTTTCTAGATGGTGTGTTTGTTTCAAATCTTGGTTATTCTGCATATCTTGTTATGAGCTCTTTTAACCTGAGTCATTATGTCTATGTTTTTCCAGGATATTATTTTTTTCAAATATGTTACCACCTTCACATCTTTTTGCTCTCCCTGTATGGCTTCTTGTGATGGATATTGACACCATTGTTAGTTTCCACACACTTCGGTTTTGTCCTCACTCTCTTCCTCTTGGCCCTTTTCAAATGCATTCTGTTAGTGTTCCTCTACGAATTATATGATTACTAATTCATTCTTTAGTTACTTTTATATCTATTTTACTATTTAACCTATCCCTTTGAGTCGTATATAATATTATAACATTTTTTCCTATTCAGTGTTTCCAGTGGTTATGTTTCCTAACCGTTTCGTCATCCTTCAGATTTTCATTACCTTTATTTCTTTAAGGTCAGCTTTCCATTTATTTTAATTTTGTGTTGAATTCCCATTAATTTAGCCCCATTAATTTGGGTATATTGTGCTATTTGTCTTTCTCTTACAATGTGGAAGCTACTCAGATATATTGATTGTTTTCCTTATAAATCCTTTTATTTGTTTGTCTTTGTTTCTTTTCTTGCCCTGTTTACTAATGTCTACATGGTAACCCAAACCTCAGGCACTAACTTCATTTGTGTGTGTGTGTGTGTGTGTGTGTGTGTGTGTGTGGTGTGGTGTGTGTTGAAACTGGAAAAGAATATCAATTAAGAAAGCCTCCCAGCATTATTAATCCCGGGAGGATTAATAACTATTAATAATTAATTGATAATAATAAATTTTATTAATTATGGAAAAACTTATCGTTTAATAACACTTGCTCTCTATACTGCAACTTTTTCATCCCAATGATTTTTCAGAGGATTAATGACAGTGTTCTTTAAGAACAAATTGTGAAGCTCAGTAGCTTGCTTTAATTTGCTGCAGGAATGATTCTCATTTAGTTAAAATTAACAATTTAAACGGATGCTCTAGGAGCCGAGGTAGCTTAAGAACAAATTGGGTTCTCTTTACAGCTGAATTATTCTCTACAAGCTTCCATCAAAGGAACCACCTGTGACTGAAATGCTGTAGAGATGGCTTCTTTTATCCACTTATTAATACTTCTTTTGCCTACCAATAAAAACCTGGCATTACGTGGCCTATATTTTCAGGGGACAATGTCCTCTTGTTTAGGGATTCCAGCAAGATGCTTTTTATTCATCTGTGAATAAACTACTTTTTTCTCTCAAAGAAAAAGAAAAAGAAAGAAAGAAAGAAAAGAAAAGAAAGCCTCCTATGCTGCAGTTGATAATTCCCTTCGCCTTATTTCTATTTCCACCTCGGGTGTCATCTGTCCTCTAGGAAATATTACAATTCACCTATTTTAACAACTTCTCCTTTCCCAGATATCAGTTGAGAGCCAGAGCATGCCAAATGTAAGCATAATTGTTCTTGGCTCCCCATTTAGCCTAGCCCCAGCATTGCCCTTGTATTACCACAGGCACAACAAAAGAGGTATTTAGAACAAATCCATAAGGCACTGGTTTCATGCTTCTTTTGCAGGGATTTTTTTTCCTTCTTCTTTTTTTTGTTGTTTATGTTTTTTGTTTTGTTTTTTACTTTCTCTTTCTCTTTTACTTTACACTTCATTTTGCTGAGTTATGAGAACACGATTTCAAGACTGGCCAGCACTTAGTCCTATTAAAGTTTGCAAGATGTACCCCTTCCAACTGTTACTCCAATTAAGTCCATCCTGATCACACTCATTGGCTTGATCTCAAGCAGACACAAGGGACGGAAACAGTGCAACAAAATCCTCTACCTCTGTCCTTGGGCTTTGAATTTCCACTGAAGGCCACTTCTTCTGCCCCCCTCTCCCCAAGGAAAGGCGAGAACCAAAAATCACAGGGTCCCAAAGGTCTCGCATAGGTTTTGTAGTTGCTAAAGGAATTCTAATCAATACTGGCATCTCCAAGACTAGGTAAGGGACAGAGGACTAGAATCTATTGCACAGATCTCTATTTTGAACAGAAATCGTGATGCCTGTCCATATTGTTTGAATGCATGTATACATTATTCTTCAAGAATATTTCTATTGCGCTATTTTCTCAAAATCAATTATCTTTGTCCCCTCCAATGACTCTCCCAATTTCCCTATTATTTGTTTTTCCTTTGATTAGAGCTTAAGCATACTACAATAGTCTTCTTTCCCACCTGTACCCCTTCTTTATGGCAGAGTTATCTTCAACATACTATAATGGATGAAGCCTCAAGAAATACTACAAAGCAAACATTTTGACTCTATCAAAAACTAGTCAATTAGATATAATTGTTTAAATTAACAAATATATTTTGTATTATGCAGACCACTGTTGGATACATCACAACTGTGATAAAGTATAAGCCTTAAGAAATAAAAAGGTTTGTTTTACGAAAATTTAGTGGATGGTTACTCAAGAACTATAGAATATATCACATGCTTTTATTTTCTATTGAAAATTTTGAGCTCTACAATAATAAAAATGCATCTATTAAATTGAATCTGCTGAGTGTGTGTATTAGAAGACAAATAAGCAAATACTTCAATTTTTAAATTTATGATGAAATAACTAATTTTATCTTAGCATCACAA